>NC_138202.1:122917331-123189831 GCF_964194415.1 Vipera berus | reverse complement strand
GCAAGTTGTCCAATTAATTAATTGTTCTAACTGTCAGGAAGTTTCTCCTGAGTTCTAGGTTGCTTCTCTCCTTGATTATTTTCCATCCATTACTTCTTGTCCTGCCCTCAGGTGTTTTGGAGAATAGCTTGACTCCCTCTTCTTTGTGGCAACCCCTCAGATATTGGAACACTGCTGTCATTTCCCCCCTCGTCCTTTTCTTCATTAAACTAGACGTACCCAATTCCAGCAGCCGTTCCTTATATGTTTTAGCCTCCAGTCCCCTGATCATCTTTGTTGCTCTTCTCTGCAATCTTTCTAGAGTCTCAACATCTTTTTTACATCGTGCTGACCAAAACTGGATGCCATATTCCAAATGTGGCTTTACCAAGGCATTATAAAGTGGTATTAACACTTCATATGATCTTGATTCTGTCCCTCTGTTAATGCAGCCTAGCATTGTGTTGGCTTTTTTCGCAGCTGCAACACACTGCTGGCTCAAACGATGCCATCAGTTTTCTGCAGCCATGCTAGAAGATGTTCCAAGTGCTACTTCTACCTACCCCAGATTAAAGAAGGCTCTGATAAGCGATCAGTTCAGAACTTAACAGTAATATATTGCCCTTCTCCTCCCACATAGCAAAAGAGAGAGAAGAAAGAGAATAGTTTGCCAGCCTTGGTTAGCATCATATTTGTAACCGTTCAATATCTGCTGGTAACCTGCAAATTCTTAAATCAGATACCTTTGAAAGAATACAGCCCTTGATAGAAAAAAAAAGTTTTATTTTTTATCTCTCTGTGGTAGTGGATAGTGGGAATTTAAAACTATGGGAGCTCCAAAACCATTTGGTGAAGCTGCTCCTGCATCCAAGCAGAATTTAGTAATATTTATGTCTTTACTCTTACTGTTAGTTTTCTTTTGTTCCATATTGCCGAATAACTCTGTTGCTTTTTCTCTTCAGATCCTGTTGCATATCAAGGCATGGGACGTTTAACATTCAGTGGCCTTCTCAATGCGTTGGATGGTGTAGCTTCTTCTGAAGCCAGACTAGTATTTATGACCACCAATTATATGGACAGGTTAGAACTGCTGCACAAAAAAAATGGGATTATTAACTTAGCCGACCTTTTGACTTAAAAGAACACTCATATGGGCTAAGTAAGAACAGTTGCTGATAATGGTGACATAACTAGTTAGCAGTTTTTGCTCCAGCTCAGCAGTGTCAAACTGCTGGCCCACGGGCTGGATGCGTCATGCAGAAGCTGCACCCACCCCAGCTCTGGCCAGGGAGAAAAAGTCACGATCGTCGCAACACATCACATGACACAGCGAGTTTGACACCCCTGCTCTAGCTGCTAAATCAAAACCACAGAATAGGAAAACAAACAGCTGCCATTCCCAGAGTTTTTTCCAGCTCGTCAATTTCCAGTCATAGCATTGTTCCCAGTGATGCCCTGTATCAGTTGCACGCTGAAGCACTAGTACAGGGGTGTCAAACTCGCAATGTCATGTGACGTGTCATGACTTTTTTGCCATTGCCGGCAATGGGGTGGGCGTGGTTTCACTATGATGCATCCGGCCCACGGGCTGGCATTTTGACACCCCTGCACTAGTGGAAGCCTTAATGGTTTGAAGACATAAATCAATACATCCCACTTGTATCTCATGCAATATCCAAGCAAATCATTTAAAAAAAAAGTTTGTGGCATCCCTCTTGCTCAAAAGACAGCAAAGGTATAAACTCTCCTTAAGGCAAGTGTTGACTGACAAAAGAACATAGTAGGGCATTATTTTGGAGGAGAAAACAGGAGAAAGAAATCAAAGAAAAGAGAGGCTCTTGTGAAGTGTCCTAGAAACCCCATCTGTATAACTTTCAGCTTTTCTTCCCAAGCATGGGGCAATGCTAGCCATATAGCCTGCTAAGAATGATAGGTCAAGTGTTACGGAGTGACAAGGCTGAAATGTGTTGGCAGTGGCATTGTCATTAATGGCCTTAGGTGTTTTTTTCCTCATAGAACGCTCAGAACGGAGTTCCGGCACCTTTTTTGGATGGAACCTTGTAGAGTAGGCAAGGCGGGTTGTATGACATGTGTGAGTTCCGGCACCTTTTTCTTTTACAAAAAAAGCACTGGCCTTAGTCATGATTTGAAACATTTGCAACATTGAACCTGCAAAATATACATGTAGTTCTCGCTGTTACCTTTCCTGGCTTCATGTTGGCTGCTAGGATTGTAGCAAGGAGGTGGATAATTTCAAGGTAGGTGATAGAGAAGGAGGCAGAAGAGGAAATATATCTATGTTAGGCTGTGTAAGCTTTCAATATGATTCTGTAAAGGAGGTTCATAGTTTGTGGGAGTGCAGTTATAACATTAAACTAGCTATGATTGATTCTAACTATGTAGTAGCTATGAAAATAGACGCAGGTGCTTTAATGAATCAGAACTGAAAATGCAGCATTGTATAGTTCTTCTGTGTGAAGTGGATATGGGCACAATTATTTAAAATGCTACTTTGTGCTCTGCATACCTTAGTGATAGTTCTTCCTTATTCTGTGCAGGATTCTTTAGTGTGGATTGATGCAGTATAGCTGTTGTGATTCAGGGTCAGCCTGTGGGTTCGGCAGTTGGGTCGGATGACTCAAATGAGGGGGAGGAGGGGGGTGTTGAAGAACTTGCTGATGATGGCTTTGAGGCTCCGCAGAGCCCCCAGCCAGGCCCCTCCCACCTGGTGGAGACCCAGCTGTGTGAGCCTGACAGCGTGGATGAAGATGACCCACAGCTGGCCCTGTTCAAGGACGCCCGACGCAGGAGGCAGACAAGTAGGAGTAAACAGAGGAAGGCAATGGGGCTTCTCGGAAGGAGGGAGAGAGAAGCCACGCCCTGAACTCTTTATAAAGGACTTGTGTGGGGAGGGCTGGTTTGCTGAAAGCAACCGCTCAGATAGTGTTTCAAAGCTCCGGTATCTTGGTTCGTGACTTGTTTGTTTTTGTAATAAATTTGGCAGACGTATTCCAGCCTCTTGCCGTCTGTAAAGGGGTTGCCTTTTCTGCAAGGCCGGTAGCAGGCTGGTACAGAACAATAGCTGAGGAAGAACTAAAAGATTAAATTAAAATAGGACCTCTGTTGGTATTAATATATTTACTGGCCACCAAATTTATATTTTTCCTGAATATGGTGGCCAATTATACATTACAGATAAAATAGATTTTATTTTAAGAGAAAGTTTTTTTAGCCTTGTTCTTTTTGGAATTTTAGAAATAACAGCATTTGGGGCTTGTGTATAAAGAGGGAAGCTATATTTGGAAGGTTAAACTTTTACTGAGCTCCTTCGTTGTTTTTTGACTTACTGCAGGCTGGATCCAGCCCTGATTCGCCCAGGCCGAGTAGACCTCAAACAGTACATTGGGTATTGTTCGGAGTGGCAGTTCAAACAGATGTTCCACAAATTCTATCCGGACCAGCCATCTGTTCTAGCTGAGCAATTTGCTAAACGAGCCCTTTCTGTCTCTGTTAAAATCAGCCCCGCACAAGTTCAAGGTTATTTCATGTTACACAAAGCAGATCCAGTGAAAGCCATTCAGAATGTAGAGATGCTGATATTTTGATTCTGAACAAACACTGAGAAAACATGGAAGGTTAGTTGCGTGGGCTGTTCACCCGGCACAGAGTAAGTAAGGGGGATAGTATCAGTATTTCTGTCTCGGTAAGGTGATCCTTTTTTGTAAAACTAAAACTAAAAATAAAGAATAAACCAAACATTCTCATTGCACTTCTCTGAAAAAGAAATTGAATATGGAGTTCAGATTGAATCACTTCTCCCTTCCCCTCTCCAGACGAGTCTGTGTCTCAATAACTGCTGTAGTAATATACTGAGAAGGCACTTGGTTTTTTAGAATTGGTGGCTGTAGTCTACTCTAGGGCATACCATTCAGCTTCAAGCAATTTACAGGCTCCAGGAAGGAAACAAGGTACCTGTCTTCTAGAACGTCTTACTTGTAGCCTATATATCAAAACCAGATCTGCCTTGTCATCATCTTCCAAGGTTGGAAAATGGTGACTACAGAGGAGCCTTTTAATAGGCTAACTGTACGTGTGGGCAGTTCAACGTATTGCAAATGGATTGGTTTTAATTCTGCCTGAAGGAAGTGGAATCTGTCTGCTAGCATTAGGGGTTAAATGCTTTTCATGGAATATGGCACTGAAACAGAGCAACCTGTTTCTCATATTGCTCTATGTTGCTCTTAATCTGTTTTGATCTGTGGACTTCCACTGGCTTTGTACTGAGAACGTAGTCTGTCTATAACTGTTCCAACCCATTCTTGCAAATACCAACAAATGCAGCCAAGGAAGACTCCTGCTACTCTTAACTGTCAACCCTTAAAGAACCAAACATTGTTTTTTTTCAGATCACTGTCACTAGCACAGGGGTCCCAACCCCCGGTCTGTGGATCAGTACCGGTCTGTGGCATGCCATCAACCTGTCCGCACAAACAAGCAAAGCCCTATCTGCGACATGCAGGCAGCACACAAAACCACGCACTCTCCAATCCACGGAAAAACCTCTCTCCACAGAACCAGTCCCTGGTGTCCAAAAGGTTAGGGACCTCTGCACTAGCACACCAATTTGTGAGGCATAACAACCCTACAAAAGTTCTGGAAACGACAACTAGGAGGCAGCACTGAGTTATCTGTACCTCTCCAACTTCTAGAGCAGGGGTCCCCACCCACCCCCTGGTCCGTGGACCGGTACTGGGCCGCAGCATGTCAGCAACTGGTCTGCACAAACAAGCAAAGCCCTATCCGCGGAATGCAGGCAGCATACAAAACCACGCACTCCAGTTCGCGGAAAAATCTCCACATAACTGGTCCCTGGTGCCCCAAAGGTTGGGGACCTCTGTTCTAGGGCCCTTTCATATTCTTCAATCTATCTTGATTAAAGCCTTCATTATGCTAACTACATCATTCGTTGAGGAAAATACCATGAGAACATTATTAGTTAAGTTTTATAGTTTTACAGAAATATAGTATTTCTGTATAGCGCTGTTAAAACAATTCAAAGAAGCAAGTCAGCTGATGAAAACTGATTCTAAAGGGACCTGATTCTGATTAGTTACTACTGGGATCCAAGTATTTTTTTCTGAAACTATTTTCCACATTCCTTCCATGGCAAGAATTAAAATCTGACATGTAACTGAATCATGGTTTACTGTATTAATAAAGTATACTATGCTATAATGTATTACAGCATAAGTGTTCTATAAGCCCAGCTGAAACTATATTTCCCTACTCACCCCTATGGACGCTATGAGTCTTCATCTCGGGCCCTCTAACAGAGCCTTGGACTTTGAAGCTTCTGTGCAGCATCTTAGCTATTCCTAACACTGCACTCTTCAGGACAGAGAGCCCCAAAGTTGTTCCTGGGGTCTATTGGAGAAGTCAGAGCCCTGAGTGCTGTCACCACTGAGACTACTTTTACTTTCCATATTTTGTCTAGTTCCTCCTTCAGGTCTGGTATTTCTCCAGCTTCTCATACGTCTTCCTGATGCTGCTCACTTGATACCGATACATTTATCACCAATGCTGTCTTCTGGTCTTTGTCTACTACTACAATGTTTGATTGATTGTCTTAATACCTGCCTGGATCTGGAAATCTCATGGGATCTTAGCCCTCTTATGCGATCTCCTACCTGGACTTGGGAGGCTATAACACATACACTTCAGATGTTCCTGTACACAGGGCCAGCTGCTTAGTTGTGCTGCTCAGTGAATGTCGTTCCTGCCTGCAATATACTGCTGGTTTTTATACTGAATATAATTATTAATATAATTAAAGACATCCAACTTTTGCAGAATTAGGCAAGCCATAATATACCAAAAGCATGTGGCTGTAGAATTCGCGCGTTCACATTAGACTTCCCATGTTCCATTCATAATGGAGGATATGACTACTTAGGTAACTCTAAGCAAAAACCCGTAACAGACTGAAAGACAGTATTCTGAAAGGATTGATCTAGTCTGGTGTGGTACAATAGCGACTATTAAATTTTCCTCAGCAAAACAGATTCATAGGTTGGCTTATCCAGGTGGACTTTAATGCTCATTTTTGTTTTTGCTTCACATTGCCACAAATTTCATTACAGGTGAAGAACTGAGTTTAATTTCAGTCCTTTCATGATCCGAGTCACTCAAACTGGACTGTACCTATGCATACCATTAATCAGAAACATAATCTTTCAGCTTTCAGAATGAAAACACTAAGCAATTCTATCTGAAGGTTCATTTTGGCCATTCTAGCCAGTAGTTGTATTGCACATGTCCTCGCTCCAGTGTTACGGCCAAGAGTAGGAACACTATATAGTCAGATGACAACATTTCTTTACACAAACCTAAAGGAAACAGCTTAAAAAGTACTCACAGTCACGGGATTTTGGGGATTTTTTTTCAATGTAGTGAAAATCATAAATGCAAATCAAAGTGGGAATTAACAAATTGGAGGAAATTGCCCTCAGTATTTGCATACAAATATATACCGGTACGTAAGAGGTGAACCTAACTCAAGTCTATACTTATGTTCATATGATCCCAAAATATATTGATACCAGTTTTGATTTCTGAGAACTATTGAATATAATAGATGTGCATGTGGGTGTATGTGAGCAAAAATACATTTACATTTTCTCCTCTCCAGTATTACGGTAGAATGCAATACTCTGATCCCAAGATTGGGTGCAACAAATTTGGGCCAAAAATGGCAGAAGACAAGAAATTCACTGCTTGCATAGCTTTTTATATTTCTGGCACACTGGCACCTAGAATTAACGGGCTCAGTGTAATCGCTCTTTTGAAATACAAGAATCTCAAAACTCTGGACAGCAACTGTTTAATCATATCATAAACTAAAAGGTACTTTGGTACTGACAGTAGTGAAAAGATCACTAAAAAAAACCCACCACCACCCACATCCCAGTATGCAGCCTAACTGCAGACTTTGGTGGTTCAAGGGACCATTTAGACATAATAGGATTAATTCCAAGGGTCAATTCTAAATTAATCTGACACTATAGCGCACTCTTGCCATCCTGTCTAGCACTAGTGACCATAAATAGTAAGCAATATAGCAAATTTGATCCAAACTCCTGGACAATAAAGAGGAAGACCTATACCTCTTTTTTTTCCAAAAAAACCCCCCCACATAAATTCTAAAAGTGTTTAGCAGTGCATTTTCCCAATGGCCTTTCTAACTAAGGGATTTCACCTCTTGATCATTGCAACAATTCCATTTTGCTAGAAGGTATTTCAATATACGTAGAAACTCTTATTTCACTATCATTTATTGCTCTCTCAAATTAGGTATTTGTCCCTTTGCAGCATTCTAATCCTCAGAGAGTATTTTTCATAAAGCTCATTCCATCGCATGACCCACTCACTGCCAGTGCATTAGAGAAAACTCCCAAGACAGCTGGGTTCCCCCCCCCCGTCCCAAATAAAAATAAAAATAAGGAAAAGTCAATGTCTGAAAGGCAACGTGACAACGATCCCTTTGATCACCACCAGCTAAGAACCTTCAGTCTTTGGACCTTGCAATTCTTTCTGTGGCCTTGGTCTGGATTGCCCCCGACCTCTTGGCATTTTGGGATAAGTTACATACTCTCTCCCTTCGGTCTTTTCCCATCTCTCACAGTTCTGAATACTATGCTGACCTTGCCATGTGTGATGTCCTCTGAGCTCCCCATGGCAAATGTCCACTTTCTCTCTGTTCGAGTCTTGAGTTTTTGGCATTGGTATCCACTTCTCCATGTTGTATTTCTCTTCTTTGGCTGATGGGAGACGTTTGGTGCACAGATCTTTTTTATCCAAGAATGAAGACTCCTGGTTTCGGCTATAAGATTTTGAAATATCTTGGTTGTATCTCCCATAGTTCCACCGCCCTCTTTCCTTCTTCCAGTTAGATCTCCTCCTTAAGGCTTCAGATTCTTCCTCAACATACTTTCCTGTTGCCATCTCCAATGACTTATAATGTAATTGCCAGCTAGGATTTTGTAAAGGTGGCTTCTCCCCTCGATTTCTCTCTCTCCTATTATGGGGATGCAAAGGAAGAGGGGATTTATCTGTATTTTTTAGCTCGTCGCTCATGGGTGTTGTACTTGTCTGAGTATATTCTGAAACAGCTGGTGACTTCAGCTCATTCTTAGTTCCCAGGTCATCTTCTGAGATGGCTGTATGGTCGTGTTCCCTGACATCGGAGGGCTGAGAAGAAAGGAAACAAATTAGGATAAAATGCATGAACCAGAAAGATCATGCAGCATGGGCTAAAACATTGGTGTCACCAAATTCATATTCTCCAGCTTGGTTCTATAATAAATCTCTCACTGCAAGAAGGTGCAACATGCTCTTGGCAACAAGAGCCATCCAAAATGGCTTTGATATTCCAATCTTAATCAATTACCTAAAGGAGACTTATGGAATTGCTTAAGATGTAAAGATCTTGTGCTCCAAGACTGTCAACCAAGTAAAAGCTTACTTTTCATTCCCTGCACAGAGGATTAATAGCTTCCTTAGTTTGGATGCTATTCCCTTCCTTCCTTCCTTCCTTTCTTCCTTCCTTCCTTCCTTCCTTCCTTCCTTCCTTCCTTCCTTAATAACCCTTTTTTCCTTCTATTCTGCCGATCCACTCACCCTTTGCAGGGTAACAAAATAGCGGTTTCTCTCCAGCTCCACATCAATGATGCCGCCTTTTTCTTGCTGCCTCTGAAAGTGCTGACGCAGCTGCTCTCTGTGTTGCAGTGTCTGTTGGTCAGGCTGGTACACTTCCTGAAGGGGAACAACACCTTGTATTTCAGGAGAGTAGCAAGTGGAACTTTTAGGCCCAACACCATAACTACGCTGCACAGCTGGAAAGGTGCAGTGTTTAGACAAAGCAGGGGGAAAAAAAAAGATCTTGACATTGTTCTTAGAAGGCCAAACTGTTTATGCAGACCTCCCTCTCCAGACATCCTACACTAAAACATGCATAATTCTCAGATCTACCTGGAAAACCTGAGCAGGAAAACTTACTTTAGATTTTGCACTACACATTAGAATATGTGGACCTAGCTAAAAATTGCTATACGCTGTGAGAATGAGAACATGTTGTGGACGTTTAGCCATTTTGTTTCTCCATCCCTCCCACCTCCCGCCGAGCTACTGAGCCCTGCTGATGTCCCTGTTTATAAATAATCCAGCAAAACTGATAACGACAAGTGGTTGAGGCTACAATCCTAAACCGCTGGTTTGTTCCATCTTTTAAACGGTAACGGTTCCATGCAAAAGTTTTGGTTGCCAATTTTCCTTACCATTGATTGCTGCGGTAACGGTGCTGCCTGCAATGCGGCAAGGTCATACGCTAGAGGCTCCCTGCACACAGGGCACTGCACTTCGATATCCTACGCAAGAAAAAGTAACAGACACAAACCATGAGCATTGTGTAATTAGGCCACACCGCGGGATATTCTGTTTCTACCTTCATACCCCTCTGATAATAATAATAATAATAATAATAATATAAAGTTGGAAGGGACCTTGGAGGTCATCTAGTCCAACCCCCTGCTCAGGCAAGAAACCCTATACCATTTCAGGCAAATGGCTGTCCAGTCTCTTCTTAAAAACCTCCAGTGTTGGAGCATTCACCACCTCTGGAGGCAGGTTGTTGCACTGGTTAATTGTTCTAACTGTCAGGAAGTTTCTCCTTAGTTCTAGGTTGCTTCTCTCCTTGACTAGTTTCCATCCGTTGCTTCTTGTCCTGCTTTCAGGTGCTTTGGAGAATAGCTTGACTCCCTCTTCTTTGTGGCAGCCCCTGAGATATTGGAACACTGCTATCATGTCACCCCTCACTCTTCTCTTCGTTAAACTAGACATACCCAATTCCAGCAACCATTCCCTATATGTTTTAGCCTCCAGCCCCCTAATCATCTTGGTTGCTCTTCTCTGTACCCTTAGTGGATAACAAATGCTTTAGGAGAATTCTGGACAAGTCCATGGCTACTTCTCAATCAAAAGCAATTATCCCAGCTCTCGGTACTAATGGAAAAGCTTTTTACCTAGGTCTTCTAAGAGTGTCCTCCCAGGTGCCACAACCGAGAGGAAACGGTATGGCACACTACCAATTATGTTATTATCCATGATGGAGTCTTACTTGGCATTTCATGCTTCTTCCTTTTTTTTCTCTTTTTTTTACATTGCTGCAGCAATTTTACCTCTAACTACCACAATTTTTGAGATCTCAGGGAAAGATGCATTCAGGGCTGCCCTCCTCTCTTATTTTTATGGAGGAAGAAAGAGAGAATCCATTTCCTATCTTGACAAATAGCATATCCCACAAAAGACTTATCCAGAACATAAAAAACATATTCTCATCCTCTTTCATTCGCTAAAAAAGAACCATCTTGGTCAAAATGTAACCATTTCCTTGAAGAAAAAAAACCTGGAACGTATTCTTCAAAAATAATGCACGTGGTTTTTGTTCATCTGTAACAAAGCCCGAAAGGTGACCTCTATTCACAGAACCTTACTAAAACACTGCAGAGAGAAAGACATATTATTCATCTCCCACAAATTTTAAATCGGAATATTTCCAGCATATTGCACCACGTAAAAGGGAAGCTGTTTTAACGTTTAGCCTTATTTTATTAAAATTCATTGTTATCTCCGATATTTTGTCCAGGTTCACAGTGCCATAATTGAACAAACTGAAATAACCTGGTAATATTGACCTAAACTAAGAAGCCATTCCTAAAGAAAAGAGCAGTCAGGCAGCTGCAGTGGAAGAATTCATTACCTCTTTGGACACAGGTGTCAAATGCTGCATTCTTTCTTTCTTCTGTGCGTGGATTTCTTTCTCCATATACTCTATGTAACTAGCAAGACAACGTGAGTGGAAGTAGTGGTAACATGGGGTTTTGGTGAAAGCCTCGTTTTCCTGTGAATATGAAAGTAGAGATTCTCAGGAGTACATTAAGTTGAGCATTATTCTTTCAGGAAATATTGCAGAGGGCAGTGTCTGCCACATTTAAATTCTACTCCCATAGCAGATTAACTCCAAAGAATCATATAAAGCTTTCTGCATACAATTAATGGATTTCTTATTTTTTTTATTCCACAAAATACGGTATCCTGTTCTTTTGTGTGAAAAGCTGCTTCTAAGGGCGGGTAGGTAGCATTTTCATGTAGGCTGCAGAAACAGGAGTATGCCCCCTAATAAACTCCTATGCCGTATTCAATTTTCCTAAAATCCCCATTAGATTCTCTTTTGCATCACGTTAACTGCATCACGACAATCTAAGAGATTCCTACCTAGACATCTTTTCAAGAAGCTCACCCACATTTCTTTTTTTTCCTTCTCCTTAATGATTTCAATTCCTCTAATTCCCAAAATGATTAAAAAAACAAGAACACTTAGTCTGCCGTGCCCTTACCTGAAAGCCATACAGGCAAATCACGCACTGCCCATGAGGGATGTTGTTGTCTGTGAGGATTTCTTTTCCCTTCTTGTTGAGAGAAAAAGCCAGTGTGTAATTTCACATCCTAAAGCAGAGACAGTCCAAGCTAAAACCATTCCTTACCGCCACCCTGTATAACCTCACAGATCTCTCTCCTGTCCTCTTACCTCTATTAGTTCATATAGCACAGGTGTGCCCAGCTGACTCTCAGCAATACATTGCAGTGTCTGAGAAATTCTAGATAGGCAGAAAAGGGGCATCAAGAGAAAAACAGAGGGCAATACTTAATAAAGTGGCTAAATTGATCAAACGCAATGACAAGCTGAACACTTAAGACAAGCCCAGGCTCAATCTGAGAGACTGTAATCTGCAGCCCTGCACAAAAAAAGATACTTCCAAACACTTTAAAAGGAATGACAATAGGAAATAATTATACTCTCGGGATATTATGTCATATGGATAGGCTACCCCTACCTGTGGAATGAGCACAGGAAAGGAACCCAAGCTGCCTTTGCCGTGGGATGTTATTGCCATGGGGATGAATGAATCTGTGATAGTGGCTTAATACTGCAAGGCTCCCCTCAACTTACCCCATGGTGGGGATGCATTTGCCTCATTTGATAAACAGCAACAGCAGCCTGGGTTGCCCAGCCTTTCTGAGTGCCCTCTGAGGAAAGGGAACGAAAAGGGCAAGGCCTTACGGGTATTGGTAAGGCAGGTGGAAAGAAATGTGGAGCGGACAACTCTGTCCATCTTGTGCTTTAGTTGATCAAAAATGTCTTTCATAAAGTTCTCCTTTAACGCCCTCTCCCAAAATAAATCCCATACACTGGACAATAATTTTTTTCCAAAACTTTTGCTTCCTGAAAAAGTTTTGATGTGTATGATAAACCTCTTCAAACTGAACACAGATATAATTTCAGAATGACTGCATCACACAGGAATCTTGGGAAACATGAAATTAGCTTTCAACGACTATATTTAATTGCATAATGTTTCCAACATACTGCAGGAATTCAGCAGGGCTAAAAGTGTTTTGCTGATTTTTGTTTATATTCAGTGTCCAATGAGTCTCGCTCTAGTGTCCATCAGTCAGCCAGCACTGATGGATTCCAGTTGCCCTGATACCATTTTTCTATTGTGACAATGTTCTGGTGAAACCTTGCACTATGTTCATCATTGATTGCACCTAGATTTTTGGGAAAGAAATCCAAGTGTGAATAACAGAAAATGAATCTTCAGTGACATGTTTCACTTCATGGCATTTTGCGTTGTGACGTTCAACAAGCAACCGAAGGTAGGATAGTGCTTTATAGTTGCCAAGAAAATTCTCTATGACATCCTTAAATGCTTTCCAGGTGATTTTCTCTGGTCCCACTAACATAGACCTGGGCATCTTATGGCCCCTGCATCACATCCAGCCTGCATGAGGTCAATCGGAAATTAGAAATAAAATGTAATTAAGACATGTATTCTTACCAAAAGCACTAATAAAAACCATATAATTTATTGGTTTTTATAAAGCAATAAAAGTAACATTGAGAATTAAATTCAGCCTCCTATCGGTTTGACCATCCACAACAGTCCCAGTTTCTCATGTGGCCTCGTGGGAAAATTAATTGTCCACCCCTCCACAAACAGATTTTCAAACTGCTTGTCATTGATGGTGAATATGATCTGTTGACCAATAAAAATGCCTTCCTTAATCTTGGTATCAGGTATTCTTGGAAACATCTGTCTCAAATAACAAAAATCTTCACCTTCTTTGCTCATCACTTTCATAACATTTTTCATCAGTCTGGGTTTTATGTGAAGTGGAAAAAAATATCTTTGTTGGCTCAACAAAGTTCATGTGCCATGTTTTTCTATCCTGGAACCAAATTCTTTCAGAGTGGTCATTTCTTTTTAGTATAATGAGACTTTCTTGCACGGTTGTCCCATTCACATATGTAACAACAGTACTTGGTATATCTGAACTGCATTTCAAGCAGCAGTCTCACTACTCTTAGATATCCACAGATATTCCAGTTAAATTTGGTGTACTAGATGTGCTTCAACAACAGTTCCATGTTTTCGGGGGGGGGGGGTTCAATGTGTGCAGCATAGCCAATAGGTACTGAAGGATGTACATTACAACTGTGTAAAAACAAAAGATTTCTATAAAATGGTATGTGATAGTTAAATTACAGGGTTTTTTATGATTAGCAGCCAAAAATCTACAAGATTCACCCAAAAATGTTCAGGAAGGAAAATCTTTGTTGTCCAGTTAATTCACAAATGTATTTTATATATAGAAACTACCTTCTTTTTACTATCACACAATATAATAGTATCTTTAATATTAGAACAGAAACATTACCTTCCTCTTCTAAAGGACAGTTGCATATAAAGGAATAGAACTACAAAAGTAAAAATGGGTATCAGAAACCCACTTCCAAAGGAAGTGTGTGACTAATTGATAATGTTGATGATAAGATCAAAGTACTTACTTTTGGATCTGTTCGTCTGATAATCCCCGAGGATTCTGGATAACAATCTTTGGTATTTCATTTGGATACTAAAAGAAAACCAACCCAGGTGTAAATATATAGCATAGCCATTCTCCATGATGAAATAAGTAGAAAAACAGCACTTATACATTTACCTGCAGAGGCACAGACAATACAAGGGTGAAACAGACATACTGAGAATCTTGATCCTCAGCAGTTGCTGGGTGTAGGGTGATGGAGATTTCCCAGGGAACAGATCTAGTTTGAGAGAGGCACAAGCTAAAGTCAATTGTCAGAAAAGAGAACAAATTTTAAAAGTAACACCTTGGAGCTCTCTTGCACTGGTGACTTTAACAGACAGCCTCATTTACAATCTTAAAGATTTGTATCTATGTAACTCAGAGCGTGATATAGGAGTGATGTGTCAATTTTACTCCTTACTTCTGGCATATAAGCCAGAGAAGATTATTCATAAGGAAATCTGGCCTCAGGGTTTATTTATTACTACACATACTCTCGTTATGTTTTACCTGTAAGCTAACAAAACATCTGACAATAAAGCAAATACCTGTTTCCTTTAAACACATGAAGCTCGTCCAAATAGATAGACTCTAAGACTTCCACTTCTGAAGACAAACCCCTGAAGAAAAAGAAATAATGTTACAGATATATCTCATTTTCTTAAATTCCTTCTGCCTGCACAGTATGAGATGTTTTTACAGCAATAATATAGAAGGCAAGCTCCTTTCAATAGCATAACAGAAACTGATCTTTAAAACTACATAAGGTCACTTTGGAAACTAAGTGGCATTTGTAGTAATCATATAAAATAATTTGAAATTACAAAATGCCCCTAAAACTAGAAAAATTTAGGAAAAGCCAAATTTTCAGCCTCAAGATTAGAATAGTGCCATTATTTTTACAATAGCTAAAGATCAAAGTCATCATTACACTACTTACTATTTTCTAAGATAGATTTTCTATATGACACTCTATCTGTATTCAAAAGCTCCAGTTCTGTAAACTGCTTTAATTTTATACAGCAATGGCCAGAAGAGCAAGGGTAAAATAGATGAAGAGAGACTGTACTAAGTTTATAGCATTCATAAATGGCAGTAGGAAGGGAAAAGTAATTTTCTCTTAGAATAACTACTTCCTGTAATTGTATAGCTAGTGAATGTAACTGCTTTCATTCCTTCTTTGAAGGAATGAAAGGCACTTTTTAATCTACTAAAAAAAAGAATATTGAAGAGTTTTGTCTCAAAGTACAAAACAAAGGAAACCACTCACATCTGCGGTAGTCAACTGAACAAAATTTAATTCTTGTTCCTTGAGTTGAGTCAAAGTCAAACTGTCCCTGTACCCAGTTTCTGAAACAGTATTATACCTCTGCCTTTCTCTAATTTGCCATGAAAGCAACATAAAAACAACATTGCACTTTATAAGTTACAAATATAAAGAAATCATACCAAGATTAAATATCTGCATATAATGCAGTACAGAAAAAAAGGAAAAGAGTAGACTAAACCTGTCATGTATTTCAAGCAAATTTTTCTCGCTGAAAAAAACAACTTGGCAGATAGTCCCAAAGGTGCTTTTCTGAATTAGCTTCTTGGCTAAGAAGCGAAACGTTTTCAAGAATAAAAACCAAGGAAGTCCCGTACCATTTTGGAAAAAGCACCTTCGGGACAACCACGACCTGGATGACTGAGAATCTCCATAGGCATTCAACCTGGCAGTCACTAAAGTAATGCTACCATATGTAGGCTGCAAAAATCCAGACTACTATTTATTTATTATTGGGACTTATATGCCAATTATATGACTAATAGATGGCGACAAGAAGTATCTAACTCTTTGATGCACTGATGAACTTTTGGGTCGAATGACCAAGGTTACTTTTCTTTTGTTCTGACGTTTCACCATTCAGCCCGAAAGCTCATCACTGCTTCCACTGATGCCAGCCGTGAAAGCCTAAGCCTTTTTGCTGCCATATTGGTGAGTCCGGATGTTTGCAGCGCAGATCTACTTGCCCCAACATAAAGAGTGTTAGTACACTTCACAGACAGATACTGATTAGAAGTTCTCAGCTAAACTCTCAGCTTCCTTATGAACTCTTAATGAGGGTTTTGACATCCAGGCTGCCAAAAATAGAGAGGTCAAACTAGAGCAGAGGTCTTCAAACTCGGCCCTTTTATGACTCGTGGACTTCAACTCCCAGAATTCCTCAGCCAGCATGCCTGGCTGAGGAATTCTGGGAGTTGAAGTCCACGAGTCATAAAAGGGCCGAGTTTGAAGACCCCTGAACTAGAGGGTAGCAAAACAGAACCCAGTTTTGGTAATTCGGACAAAACGAGACCAAACCGCCTCCTTACCAATCCTCCTCTCCCGTCTGCTCCTCTTCCCCTGCCGTGGCCATTTTTGCCAGCGAAAAACCGGAAGGACGGCCTAATCGGCCACGATTACTTCCGGCGCCAGGAGTTGCTAGGCGATAGGTCGGCGACGCCGTCGTCTGACGCTTGGCCAGTAACGGGCGTCTTGAGCGTGCGGGTTTCCTTCCCTTCCCCGCCCTTGGAGTGCCGGAGCTAAACCTCCCCTCCCTTCCTCGCCGGGAGCCCCTCGGTCATCCCCCACCCCACCAGGCATAGACGGGCCGGAGCGGCGGGACGGCGGTCTGAGGGGAGGGAAGGGGATGACCGTCTTTTGCTGTGAGTTGAAACGCTGGCCGCGCGTTCTGCACAGGTACTTAGGAGTAAGTCCTAGCAGTGGATGAGCGTTCTCTTAAGCCAGTGTTTCTCCCCCTCGGCCACTTTTAAGACGCGTCGACTTCAGCTCCCAGAATCCCCCAGCCAGCCGTGAATGGGGAGGGGAATTCTGGGAGTTGGAATTTCCTCGCGCCTTTAAAGAGGCTGAGGGCGAGAAACACTGCTCTAAGCTAAAAGGGTATAGGATTTTAGCCTTTCCGTTTTAATGCCTCTTTGCAAACGTTTTTGGAAAGAAACAGGTCTAATAAGCAGTGGGCTAATGCCTCCTTAAGTAACACCAGCTGCCTGCAATTAGTGCAGGTTCGAGTCCCACCAGGCTCAAGGTTGACTCAGCCTTCCATCCTTCCGAGGTAGGTAAAATGAGGACCCAGATTGTTGGGGGAAATTAAGCTGACTTTGTAATAATGCCGCTTGGGGGGAGGGGGGCGAAAGCCCTAATAAGCAGGCATATACATAGAATGAAGGCTACTGCTAAGCTTGTAAGCCGCCCTGAGTCTTTGGAGAAGGGCGGGATATAAATGGGATTAAAAAAAAATAAAAAAAAAAATAAAGCCAAAGGAACTCTTGGCAGCACTGCAGTTGTCATCCCCTACCTGTTGTGGGTGTGCGGTGTGTTATACAGTAAAAATTAGGAGGGAAAGGTGTCCTTGGGAAGAACTTTATTTCTTGTTGAAACTGCAGTAACTGAAATTTGAGAAAGGTTGCTGGTTAATATATAATTATATTATATATATTATATTATATTATATATATTATATTATATTATATTATTATTATATTATATTATTTATTATTATTATATTATATTATCAAAAAATAAATCAGATTAAAAAAAGACAAAGGGATCAGAATAAAGAACAAAACTAAAAGGCAATCTATAAATTCTCACAATTTTCCTTGAGTCTTCTAAAAGGAGGTGCTAAAGAGTTATCGCAAAAGAGCTTCTTCCTTTCCAGTTTGAAGGATGAGTAAAGCAGAAAATTTTGATTTTATTTGCTTGACGTATTGCAACCCAAAGAAATTTGCTATGAAAATTCATCCCACCAAAGAAGTTTCAGTGTTACTGGACTCTTTGGTTTGCCAATTCTATGGGATTTGTCTTGTATTTTAGGACCATTAATGGAAGTGGTTGGAACCCAATGAAGTTTCCAGAAACTGGGAGATACACTATCAAATCAGAAGTTTTCCAAACAAAGGTTAGAAGGATATGGTACATATAATAATGACCAGACTTCCAGTAAGAAAGAGAAGCCAAATGTAAGCCAGAGTAGAGACCTTGTATAATTTCACTGATGTTAATTGAAGTAGAAGTAGAATTTTTTTTTGCAGAATCTGGTTAATAGAGAAACTTAGTAATGCCATTATTGCTCAGCAAATATCTAATTATCAGGCTTCCTGTTACAGGAAGAATCTGAAGTGTGTGTAATATACCATGATTTGGGGGTGGAGGCAACTTTTGAATTACGAAAAATCCAGAAGGGTAAAGGAGAAATGTGAGAAAATTATTGGAGAAGAAAAGAGGTCAATTTGAGAATGTGGCAGAGGGAAGTCCTGGTGACTTAACTTGCAGGAGCTAAGTGTCTGTTTCTGCACTCAACAGGTTATGCTCTCATCCTTTTCCGTACATTCTAATCATGGACAGGTATCATGTGTTGGAAATGATTGGAGAAGGCTCTTTTGGAAGAGTCTATAAAGGACGTCGCAAATATAGTGCACAAGTAAGAGCAAAAGGGATAATGGCCATCAGCAACTGACTGAACTTTCAGTGAGGGTTCACTTACTCTGATTAACAATCATTTGTTGACTAAGCCCCAATTATCTGGGCTTCCATAACATGCAAAGTGAAAATCAAACAAATCATATTAGGGGATTCCCTGTTCTGTTAATCCAGAGACAATTGGGAAAGAAAAAAAATTCTTTGACAGAAAAATTAGGAAAGGAGGCAAATAGTGATTCAGCATGTTTCCCCAGCCTTTTCTTAAAACGTTACAGGTTGTGGCCTTGAAGTTTATTCCTAAAGTAGGTCGGTCTCAGAAAGAGCTGAAGAATTTGCAACGAGAGATTGAGATCATGAGGGGACTTCACCATCCCAACATTGTCCAGATGCTTGACAGTTTTGAAACTGACAAAGAGGTGAGAACATATTGGTAATACTACTTTAAAGTTAAGTATAGGAGAGAGAGGAAAAAGTGTGCACTGTGTGCATCTTAGGGAAAGCCCTTTCTGGTGGATTATGTGCCATCAAATCAATGTCTACTCTTGCCACTCACATAGCTAGATTTTCTCCAAGAAGATTTGAGGGCCCTAGAGCGTATTATTATTATTATTATTTATTGGATTTATATACCGCCCCTCTCCGAAGGGACTCGGGGCGGTATGAATTTTTACTTCATTTCCCAATAAAGCCGTTTCATTTTGCTCAACTGAGAATGTTTGGATTACAGTATGTTCCTCTTGTAAAAATCTAGGAATGGCTACCAGTAGGTTTCTCAATGGGATTCAGAGTAAAGCTCCCTTTTGCAATTGACTAATGCCAACAGGTTTGGAAATGTTTGGAATTTCACTACTAGTATTGCTTTTGCTTTCTCTTGTCACAATTATATTTTGTAATTTCTCTAGTTCTTTCTCTTTTTTTCTGCTGTCTCTGGGTACTGCAGTGTCTACTATCCAGACTTTTTTTAAAATCAACTTTATATTCCTTTCTTTTACTTCTAACAATTTTAATCTTTAGTTCATTCAAGTAATGTCATAGAATTGATTTCTTTTTTTTTAACCCTTCTCACAAAATTTATCTAAGCTTTAGTAAACCTCTTTTGTAAATCCAATATATAAAAGTTATCCAGATCATTCTCTTGGTTTATTATGTACAATTACTTTTTGATTTTTAAAACATCAAATAATTTCTTTTGTACGTCTGATAAGACATCATTTTCCATGTTATAGCCTGTCATTTGTAGATCTACTTCCAGTTTCAACTGTGCCTCTTGTCTTCTCAGATAAAACCTGTTCCTCTTCTGCCATTTCTTCCAAACTATCTTTTGGACATAGTCTATCCATACAAGAAAGATTGCAATTAACGTTATTGATGTTAACTTCTGATTCCATTTTTCAAAAGGGTCCTGCAGTGTTTTCAATGTTACAATATTTTAAAGTCATTCTGTAGCTGTTAATTAGATATATGCTCAGTGGAGAAATGTTAGTCAAAGTATTAGCGTCTTCTTTCCCTGTGCTTCTCTGTGAATGTTTATATTGGTTTTCTTTTCTGGTTCTTGACTGCTAGGTGGTTGTGGTGACAGATTATGCTGAAGGAGAGCTCTTTCAGATCCTTGAAGATGATGGGAACTTGCCTGAGGAACAGGTAAGTGCAGCCTGAAGAGTTAGACTGGAGAAATAAGTGCACAAGCTGAGAAATATTACAGAGTGGAAAGAATACTGTTATAGCTCCGTAGGGATCAGATCTTGTTAGGTTATGTTCCCCATGGTGTGTACATGGCATGAGTCTGTTGCATCTGTAAAGAATGAATGGGGAATCATAAGACCAAAGAGAGGTAATAATTGACACAGCCCTCACAAATAAATAATGACAGTGCAGCAGTTATGAGAATCTGATGTGGATTCATAAAGAATGAATTCAGCCTATGTATCTTCAAGCAAATGCTTGTCCGCTCTTGTAGAGAGAAGTATCACTAAAAGATTCTACATTCTGTGATTTCAAGCTCCTTCCTTACACCAAATCCCCCAAAGGTCACATTGACAGTATACGTTGATAGCAAATTAGGAGGGCAGGACTGGTCTGCAAATAGGGTAGTATAAGTAGAATTGTATGATTTTATAGTTTCTTGGAGAAGATCCTAGATTCAAAATTAAGGATCATCATCAGAGACTAAAAGATATGAAGGTGTTATACTCAAATTGAGACAAGGTTTTCATAATAGTACGTAAGCAAGCTTCTTAGGGTTAGGATTGCAATTTGCTTTTCAGGTGCAAGTTATTGCTGCTCAGCTGGCTTCTGCACTCTATTACTTGCATTCCCACCGGATCCTACACCGTGACATGAAACCTCAGAACATCCTGTTAGGGAAAGGAGGTGTGATCAAACTCTGTGATTTTGGGTAGGTACCTTATGATGTCCCTTCATTTCCAATTCCTGATCTAA
The DNA here is from genome assembly GCF_964194415.1 of Vipera berus. Taxonomy (NCBI): domain Eukaryota; kingdom Metazoa; phylum Chordata; class Lepidosauria; order Squamata; family Viperidae; genus Vipera; species Vipera berus. The sequence goes on along the minus strand of NC_138202.1, from coordinate 123,168,968 downwards.
GCACTGAAAAATTTTGGTTGGTTTTTTTTTCTCTCTCTCTTCTGGAAGGTTTGCCCGTGCAATGAGTATTCAAACCATGGTTCTGACATCTATCAAGGGAACTCCACTTTATATGTCTCCTGAACTTGTGGAAGAGAAACCGTATGATCACACGGCTGACCTTTGGTCGGTGGGATGCATTTTGTATGAACTGTATGTGGGGACCCCACCCTTCTACACCAATAGTATCTTCCAATTGGTCAGCCTTATCATCAAAGACCCAATCAAGTGGCCAAAAAACATGAGCCCCAACTTCAAGGTAGCATTTTCTTTTTCAATTCCACTTAGTAAGATTAAGGTTAATTTATACATGAAAGCATGTGTTCTTTTTTCCTCCTAGAACAGTGTTTTTCAACCACTTCACAGCACATTTGTGTGCCACAAAAAGTCTACAAGTATAGCCACAAAGAAATGTTGGGAAGTGTTATGCAACTGCACAGCCAGAATCCCATCTCAGTGACATCATCTGGGTCAGACTTCCTCCATGTCTCCTTCCGGGTCCTACATTAGTGGCCAAAATTGTGGAAACCTTTTGGGGAAAAGTGTACATTTGAGGTCTCATGGCTAATAACATCACTTTTTTGGGGGAGTAGTACCATAAAATTATATATCAGTGGAAAAATAATTTAATCAAGAATGTAATGCAACATAGTTTGTTCAATTATCTCTACTGTATTCTATGAAAAATTATAGCCAAATAACCAGAAAAAGGAAGCACAACTTGCTTAGCTTGATATCACAACTTGCTTAGGTTCATCTGATTGTAGCCAATGAACACAAGTGTTTAAAGAGCCAATCAGGTGTCATCTTGTTTTGGCAATCAGCCAATCAGATCACAGTAGGATTCAGTTATTGATGTCATGTATTGAAGCTGAGAGGAGGACATTTGTCAGTGTGTTATGTGATCACTATCAAGTTGGTTCGGGTTTTTTTTTCTTTCATTTAGTGAGCTTGTAAAACGTAATAAAATTAAATTAATGATGCAAAGAGTTGACTGGTTGCCCAGAAAGTGATGTAAAATAGTATTATTAAGTGAACAAGGCTATAGTTATAAAGAAATTAGAAGAAAAATTGGTGGAAACTTAACCAAAGGTGGCATTTCTACTGTACACTTTTCCCAAAAGATTTCCACAATTTTGGCCACTACTGTAGCAACCTGTGACATTATGGGACTTTAGGTTTTGTGACCTGGAAGTCCTGCCTATAAAACGTGCATCCACCCATATTAACACCTTGTAGTATGCCATGACATGAAATAAGTTGGAAACCACTGTCCTAGAATTTTCAGTGTTACACTCAAAACATTTCCTATATTCTCTTTGACCCTTTGCTTCCTCACGTGATATCTTCACTTTCTTTCACTGTTTGCTGTTGTGTTCAGTCCACATGAAGTATTAAACAGTATTTTAAAAGATTAGCCCCTGTTACTTCTTGACTTCAAGCTACCACTGTACATAGATTTGATGCTACCCAGGTTATTAATTAAAATTTGCACTGCCATTCTAAACTAACTTTTGTTGCTATTTCAAATAGTTCCAAATATATGAACCTCTTCCTTCTTATTGCTTTGGGTCCTGGCTAGTTTGTTGGTGGGGAGATGAAATATACTATTTTGAAAATGTATTTATCTCTTAAAGAATATTTCTGCACAATACTTTGCTGAAACCAGCAGGATTTTTAAAATAATTTATTAATTTTACATTTAAGTATTTAAAAAACAATGTGGCTGGGTTAATCAATAGTTCGATAACATATAAAAATCTTTAGTACAAATCTCAAGTTACAACATCAAATATTTCCTCTCTTTTCCCTTAACATCTACTGTCTCATATTTAAGCTAATACAATTCTTATTATATCAACATCATTATTACATTTATCAATAATTTTTAGCATATATATATATATATATATATATATATATATATATATATATATATATACACACATACATACAGTATTTGTTTTCTGAGGTTTTCGCGGGTGTTTGTATGTAGATCTTTGGTCATTCGGGTTTTTCCCCACGTAGAATTGGAGGTATCAGGGCAACGTTTCGACGAAATCTCATCCGTCATTCTGGGAGAAGTTCTCCCAGAAGAACGAAGCTGAAGCCACCAGCCTGAGGATGACGGATGAGATTTCGTCGAAACGTTGCCCTGATACCTCCAATTCTACGTGGGGAAAAACCCGAATGACCAAAGATCTCTGCCCCCCCCCTCTCTCTCTCTCTCTCTCTCTCTCTATATATATATATATATATATATATATATATATATATATATATATATATATGAGCTGTCACTGTTGCGACTACTGCCTGTCGATGGCCTTCAGTTAGGCTGAAACAGGAAATAAAGATTTGTCCCATGTTTGGGGCCTAGCAAGGTAATCTAAATAGTTAACAAGCATTTAACATATATATATACATATGTATATACATATATATATATATATATATATATATATATATATATATATATATATATATATATATATATATATATATATATATACAGTATAAAGGTAAAGGTTCCCCCGCACATGCGTGCTAGTCGTTTCCGACTCTAGGGGCCGGTGCTCATCTCCGTTTCAAAGCCGAAGAGCCAGCGCTTGTCTGAGGACGTCTCCGTGGTCATGTGGCCGGCATGACTGGACGCCAAAGGCGCACGGAACGCTGTTACCTTCCCACCGTAGTGGTCCCTATTTTTCTACTTGCATTTTTACGTGCTTTCGAACTGCTAGGTTGGCAGAAGCTGGGACAAGTAACAGGCGCTCACTCTGCTACGTGGCACTTGGGATTCGACCCGCCAAACTGCCGACCATTTGATCGACAAGCTCAGCGTCCTAACCCACTGAGCCACCACGTCCCTATATATATATATATATATATATATATATATATATATATATATATACATACATACATACATACATACATACATACATACATACATATATATATAAAATTTGGATTTATTTATACAGTCATGGCCGAAATTGTTGGCACCCCAGAAATTTTTCCAGAAAATCAAGTATTTCTCACAGAAAAGTATTGCAGGAACACATGTTTTGCTATACACAGGTGTGTTCCCTTTGTGTGTATTGGAACACAACAAAAAAGGGAGGAAAAAAAGCAAATTGGACATAATGTCAAACAAAACTCCAAAAATGGGCTGGACAAAATTATTGGCACCCTTTCAAAATTGTGGATAAATAAGATTGTTTCAAGCATGTGATGCTCTTTTAAACCCACCTGGGGCAAGTAACAGGTGTGGGCAATATAAAAATCACACCTGAAAGCAGATAAAAAGGAGAGAAGTTCACTTAGTCTTTGCATTGTGTGTCTGTGTGTGCCACACTAAGCATGGACAACAGAAAGAGGAGAAGAGAACTGAGGACTTGAGAACCAAAATTGTGGACAAATATCAACAATCTCAAGGTTACAAGTCCATCTCCAGAGATCTAGATTTGCCTTTGTCCACAGTGCGCAACATTATCAAGAAGTTTGCAAGGCACTGCAACTAATCTCCCTGGTCATGGACGGAAGAGAAAAATTAATGAAAGGTTGCAACGCAGGATAGTTCGCATGGTAGATAAGCAGCCCCAAACAAGTTCCAAAGGAATGCAAGCTGTCCTGCAGGCTCAGGGAGCATCAGTGTCAGTGCGAACTATCCGTCGACATTTAAATGAAATGAAACGCTATGGCAGGAGACCCAGGAGGACCCCACTGCTGACACAGAGACATAAAAAAGCAAGATTACAGTTTGCCAAAATTTATTTATTTATTTATTTATTGATGGGATTTATATCCCGCCCTATCTCCCGAAGGACTCAGGGCGGCTAACAACAAAACATATAATAAGTACATAAATCAAGATAAAATGAAATTGAGAACATCAGTGCAATAAAAAATTAGAGAATTTAAAAAATGAATTAAAAATACTAAATATAAATTAATTAAAATGCCTGTCAGTCTAGGTCAGCCTGGTGGAACAGGTGTGTTTTGAGGCCGCGGCGAAAGGATTGGAGGTTTTGGGCCATCCGAAGCTCAGGGGGGAGCTGATTCCATAGGGTTGGCGCTCCCACAGAGAAGGCCCTCCCCCTGGGGGTCGCCAGCCGACATTGCCTAGCTGACGGTACCCTGAGGAGGCCTTCTCTGTGTGAGCGTACTGGACGATGGGAATTTGTTCCCGGCAGCAGATGGTCCTGCAAGTATCCCAGACCTAAGCCATGTAGGGCTTTAAAGGTAAGTACCAGCACCTTAAATCTCACCCGGAGGGCAACTGGTAGCCAATGCAGCTCACGCAGGAGGGGTGTAATATGGGAGTATCGGGGAGCTCCCATCACAACCCGTGCAGCTGCATTCTGCACCAGCTGAAGCCTCCGGGTGGTCTTCAAGGGCAGCCCCATGTAGAGAGCATTACAGTAATCAATACGGGAGGTAACGAGTGCGTGGGTGACTGTACGTAGGGCATCTCGGTCCAAAAAGGGGCGCAATTGGTATATAAGACGAATCTGTGCAAATGCCCCCCTAGCCACGGCTCCAATGTGATCTTCAAAACTGAGTCGTGAATCTAGGAGGACGCCCAGATTGCGTGCTCTATCAATGGGAGGTAACATCTCTCCTCCTATAGTCAGAGATGGAACCTCTTGGACTAAACGAGATGACGGTATGTACAGCCACTCAGTCTTGGCCGGGTTGAGTCGAAGCCTGTTTTCTCCCATCCAAATCTGTACCGCTTCCAGACAACGGGACATCACATCAAGGGCATCACTGGGTTGGTTCGGGGTGGAGATGAATAGCTGGGTATCATCAGCATATTGATGATATTTCACCCCGAAGCTACGGATGATCTCTCCCAGCGGCTTCATATAGATGTTGAACAGGAGGGGCGAGAGCACCGAACCCTGAGGCACTCCACAATTAAGAGGCCTAGGGCTTGACCTCTGCCCTCCTGCCAACACCGTCTGCGAACGGTCCGAGAGGTAGGAGGAGAACCACCGCAGAACGGTGCCTCCCACTCCCAGCCCCTCAAGACGACGCAGTAAGATACCATGGTCGATGGTATCAAAAGCCGCTGATAGGTCTAATAGGACCAGGACAGAGGAATAACCTCTATCTCGGGCCCGCCAGAGATCATTCACCAGCGCGACCAATGCCGTCTCCGTGCTGTGCCCTGGTCTGAAACCCGATTGGTACGGATCTAGATATTCAGCTTCCTCCAGGTTCAAAGGGAGCTGTCGTGCCACCACGCTCTCAACGACCTTCGCAAGGAAGCGAAGGTTGGAGACAGGACGGAAGTTGTTTAAAACAGCTGGGTCCAGTGCCGGTTTCTTGAGGAGGGGCCTTAAATGTACTTGAGTAAGCCAAAATCCTTCTGGGAAAACGTCTTGTGGACAGATGAGACCAAGATAGAGCTTTTTGGTAAAGCACATCATTCTACTGTTTACCGAAAACAAAATGAGGCCTACAAAGAAAAGAACACAGTACCTACAGTGAAATATGGTGGAGGTTCAATGATGTTTTGGGGTTGTTTTGCTGCTTCTGGCCCTGGGTGCTTTGAATGTGTGCAAGGCATCATGAAATCTGAGGATTACCAAAGGATTTTGGGTCGCACTGTAGAGCCCAGTGTCAGAAAGCTGGGTTTGCGTCCGAGATCTTGGGTCTTCCAGCAGGACAATGATCCCAAACATACGTCAAAAAGCACCCAGAAATGGATGGCAAGAAAGCGCTGGAGAGTTCTGAAGTGGCCAGCAATGAGTCCAGATCTGAATCCCATTGAACACCTGTGGAGAGATCTTAAAATTGCTGTTGGGAAAAGGCGCCCTTCCAGTAAGAGAGACCTGGAGCAGTTTGCAAAGGAAGAGTGGTCCAAAATTCCGGGTGAGAGGTGTAAGAAGCTTATTGATGGTTATAGGAAGTGACTGATTTCAGTTATTTTTTCCAAAGGGTGTGCAACCAAATATTAAGTTAAGGGTGCCAATAATTTTGTCCAGCCCATTTTTGGAGTTTTGTTTGACATTATGTCCAATTTGCTTTTTTTCCTCCCTTTTTTGTTGTGTTCCAATACACACAAAGGGAATAAACCTGTGTATAGCAAAACATGTGTTCCTGCAATACCTTTCTGTGAGAAATACTTGATTTTCTGGAAAACTTTCTGGGGTGCCAACAATTTCAGCCATGACTTTTTACATTCAATCTTCATAAATAATCCATATCCTGTTGTTAATTTTTCCCCAATTTTTAGTTTCCCTTCAATATTCCAATTTAACCTTTGATATTTATAATTTTCAGGCTTTAGATAACCAAAATTTCCCTTATCTCAATTCATAACAGAATCTAATATTCAAAATACACGTTTTATCTATTTGAATATAGTCTTGTTCTATTTCCTAAAAGTTTCTGTTTCCCACCATATTAAATCATCTACTTAATAATACAATATCCCCTTTAATAAATCAAAACCATTATATATATTGCCTGGGTTAATCAATAAATCAAACATTCATAATTATTTTTTCCTTTTAGGTCTATTTTTTGAATATTAAACAGATAAAATCCTTATTTTCAACTAATTTCCAAATACTTTAAATCTAATGACCAAAATTCCCCTTATCTCAACTTTTCCATTTAACTCTCTAATTAATAATATGAAATCCCCTCTAATAAATCAAAACCCCAATTTTCTGCAGCCTTATTCTGGCTTTCTTCCTTTGCCAACTAGCCTTCCATAGCATTGCTTTTAGATCGTCAAATAGATCTCCCTCTGTTATTATATATATTATTTGAAATAAGGACCATTTAATTGCCATTTTTTTGGAAGGGCTAGCCCATTTGTATTCATCAAGTTGTCTCCCTATTATTCCAATTCCCCATGATTGCCCTCATATGTTTATCTTCTATTCAATCTGTTCTTCTTTCTCAAATTTCTTCTGATTTATATAGAAACTCTTTTCCATTTTCAGTGTTGTCACTCCCTTTTCTGGTTTTTCCATTAACTGTATTTGTTGGTCAATTGAGTCCTCTGTCTTAATATTTGATCGTTCCACTTCTTCTGTTATCTTCTGCGTTGTTAGTTCTTTGGTTGTAGTCAAAGTTTGGGTTTGTGTATCTAAGCTGGCATCTTGTTCTTTTATGTTAGGTCTTGTTTTATCACAAGCTGAAAGAATGGTTTCATGTATTGCTTTCAACATGGAAAGGATCTTTTCCTGGTCTTCATCCATATTCTTTTAATAATGTGTTAAATTTTAAAATCAGTCATTAAAAATAATTTTATAACTAGGTATGGGACCTCTCTTTCACCTGTTTATAGATAGTCTTTATAGCAGAAGTTGTTTGTCAAGCAAGATTTTATAGTCCAAGGTATTTCATCATCTCATATAATAACCAATAAAGAAATAGGAAGGCAATTCCCCACATATATTTAGTTGCATTTTATTTATTTATTATTTATTTATTTATTTATTTAGCTCTGAAATTCAGTAAAGGTTTACATTCATAGTTCAAGTAGGCTAGTTATGTCTGCCAGCTGTTCTCTTTACAGCTGAGTTTCTCACAGATGGTCCCAAGGTCAAAAGAGTCTTATCTAAAGTCTGGGCTTCAAGCAATTCTCTTTTAGGAAATAACAAATTGTAATACCAAACTTCACCACAAGATGCCACTGATGCCATTTAAAGTTTTTTAAGTCCAAAATTTTTATAATCCTTTTTTCCAATTTTATTTCTTTTTTGTAGATAAAAGCAAAAGTCTCCAATAAAAATAGGAAAATTTTTGGTCCCAAAGTTTCAGGAACATATAAATCCAATTAAATTAAAATTGTTCTTTTAGTGCTTTAATTCCCCTGGGTAGTCAGCCGCCGCTATTCTTAGAGGGTGGGATAGAAATTCCCTTCCCTCTTTCCTTATAGAAGGAAAAATACTTTGGGCAGCTTTTATAGGAAAAGAAAATACTTAGGATAAAGAGAAGATTGGATCTCACCCAGTTTCATCCACATTGGTTTCGAAGTGCTTGGTGGTGATTTTGACTGGTTTTGACTTCCGGTTTGCCATCGTGGCTGCCACGGATGCTGGAAGGCAAGCGCCGTCTTCCGCGTTCAGTTTCGCTCCGCTGGGGGACCTTGGAAAGGGTCGAAAGTCATCCTGTAGGGGCGACGAGCAAGGAGGGGACCCCTGCTTGATTGTGGGAGGGCGGCACATTAGCATGTCTTCCAGTTTAATCAGGAGAGCTTCTTTTATATGTTACATTACTTTCTAGAGTTTCTTGCAAGGTCTCCTGATGAAGGATCCTCGTCAGCGTCTATCCTGGCCAGAGCTACTCTATCATCCCTTCATTGCTGGACAGGTGACAGGTAAATATGGTGCTTTTCCTTCTACCGTCTCCCCTCAAACCTGCTTTTGTATCTGCTTTAATGTATACAGTCCAGCGAAATCTGGTTACTGATCTGGATCCTTCTTTACAGTGATCAATGACACAACGGAACAGGGTGTTACAAACCCTTTCACTAGCAAACTGACCCCTGAATTACAGGCTCTGAAAGACCAACAGGCACATTTCCTGGCCCCTCACAGTGGTCAGTCAAAGATTTTGAAGAAGGCACGTCAGAAGATGGCCCAGGAGGCTCAGAAAAAGGTGAAATCTATAGCACATACAATAGTGGCCGAACTTGTGGAAACCTTTTGGGAAAAGTGTACATTTGAGGTTTGATGGCTAATAACACCACTTTTTTTTTTGAGTAGTACCATAAAATTATATATCAATGGAAAGATAATTTAATCAAGAATTTAATGCAACATAGTTTGTTCAATTATCTGTACTGTATTCTATGAAACGTTATAGCCAAATAACCAGAAAAAGGAAGCTCAACTTGCTTAGGTTGATATCAGGTAGCTTTCCTTCATCTGATTGTAGCCAATGAACACGAGTGTTTAAAGAGCCAATCAGGTGTCATCTTGTTTTGGCAATGAGCCAATCAGATCACAGTATTTATTTTATTTTATTTTATTGGATTTGTATACCGCCCTATTCCCATAGGACTCAGGGCGGTTTACAGGGCAGTTAAAACCATGAATACAAAAAATTAAAAACAATTAAAACAAATTAAATTCAAGCCCCAAGAGTAAATCTAAAACCCAGTTAAATTAACAACCCCACAGTCTGGACCAAACAGATCAAAGAGCCAAGTTTTCAGGTCCCGGCGAAATGAGCGAAGGTCGGGGGCAGTCCTAAGTTCTGTGGGTAGTTGGTTCCATAGGGCAGGCGCACCCACAGAGAACGCCCTTCCCCTGGGAATAACCCGCCGGCATTCATTAACCGGCGGTACCCTGAGAAGGCCCTCCCTGTGGGGGCGCACAGGACGATGGGAAGATGATGCCGGCAGCAGGTGTTCCCTTAGATAGTCCGGACCCAAGCCATTTAGGGCTTTATAGGTCATTACCAGCACCTTGAATCTCACCCGGAGGGCAACCGGAAGCCAATGCAGCTCATGGAGAAGAGGTGTTACATGGGAGTATTGGGAAGCTCCCATCAAAACCCGCGCGGCTGAATTCTGCACCAGTTGAAGCCTTCGGGTGGTCCTCAAGGGCAGCCCCATGTAGAGAGCGTTGCAGTAGTCTAACCGGGAGGTCACGAGCGCATGAGTGACTGTACGTAGAACATCTCGGTCCAGATAGGGACACAACTGGCGCACCAGGCGAATCTGGGCAAAAGCCCCCCTGGTCACAGCTCCTATATGATCTTCCAAACTGAGCCGTGAATCCAGGAGGACTCCCAAGTTGCGAGCCCTATCAACGGGGGGTAATACCTCATCCCCTATTGTTAATGATGGAGAAGGCTGGTCAGCCCGAGATGCCGGTATGAACAGCCACTCAGTCTTGTCAGGATTGAGACGAAGCCTCTTTCTCCCCATCCAAACCCGGACCGCCTCCAGGCAACGGGACATCACAGTAGGATTCAGTTATTGATGTCTTGTATTGAAACTGAAAGGAGGACATTTGTCAGTGTGTTATGTGATCGCTATCAAGTTGGTTGGGGTTTTTTTCTCTTTCATTTAGTGAGCTTGTAAAACGTAATAAAATTAAAGTAATGGTGCAAAGAGTTGACTGATCGCCCAGAAAGCAATGTAAAATAGTATTATTAAGTGAACAAGGCTACAGTTATAAAGAAAAATTAGAAGGAAAATTGGTGGAAACTTAACCAAAGGTGGCATTTCTACTGTACACTTTTCCCAAAAGGTTTCCACAATTTTGGCCACTTCTATAATCCATGGGAAGGGTCCTTTTGATATACTGAGTCTCAATCCACTACAGTTCTGCTTGATCTTATGTCATTTTTTTTCTTCTACAGGAGAAATCCAAGCCTCCTTTGAAAGGAGAAATAGCTAAGGAAAACCAGGGCCCTCCATGGAAAGCCTGCCTAATTCAGGCAGATCCCAGAGAAGGGCATCAGGTGTCTCTCAGTTCTGGAGCAGAATGGGAACAAGCAGAGCCATCTCCTACGCCTCGGTGAGAATTAGTTATTGGAGTGAAGGTAACAACAGGTCTCTGCTGTGCAGTCTCACTTCAGTCTTCATCCTTCCTCACGCATAGGGAGAACAGAATTACACACGATTACAACCGGGAATTCCCAGAGAGGAAGCCAACAAATGGCGGTCCAGGAGCACGACTTAGATGCAGCATTGACACTGTAGATCTGGAAGCTGAGGTAAGCATATACCGCAGCACTTTGCATAATAACAAAGACATTTTTTCCCCTTGAATTCCAGAACATTGTGGCCCTTGTGGACACATTCTTTTTCTGTAGGAGCTGGATAGTGATGAAGAATGGCAGCACCTCATTGATGCCACAGATCCTGCAAATGTACAGCTGAGCGCCCCACTGAGTCTTCTGGGAGACCCTGATTTTGTGCAGCGCATCCGTACCCGAATTCAGGATTCTGGTCAGCAGGTGAGATGTACGAAATCTCAGAGAACACTAGATATGTTTTAGGAACTAGCTCTTCAGAAATTAAACTACCTGCACTTTAGAGAAAAAGAGTTGATGACGTAAGTGGAAATACGCTTCTGTGGTCAGCCCCCTTTGGCAATTTTGGCCATTTAGCTATCACTGTTAGGAATTGGTGAGGCATGAGCTTGAAGGATGAAGTAAATCTTTAAGGGTTGAAGAAAGTCAAAGTTCTTTTGTAGGGATCGAGGGAGTCTAAAAGGTAAGTTGGAAGATGCCATTGATTCTGGGGAAAATGGCTGCAGGAGGTATATTGAGTGAAGTTAGTGATGGTTGTGCATATTATTGAAGACAGCATGACGAGAATGAATAAAATGTATAATGTCACACTTTAGGGGCTGGTGGTTTGCTGAATGTTTCTGTTTCTGATACGTTTTATAGGTCTTAGAAGGTATGCTTGAGGGTGCTTCCCATCTTCGTCCTGTTCTTCGTGTCATTTGCAACTTGTTAAGTACACGGTGTAATTCAGAATTACTATACACCTTCTGCAGTGACATAGACCTATCCCATTTTGTGATGCAGCTAGTGAGAGACATCTTGGAGAGCTCCCGTATCAAGCAGGTAAGAAAGAGTTATTGTTTAAACAATCAGCTTAATTCCAGAAAAATGATCTGGGTGGATGGCAGGCAAACCTTGCCGTATCTATTTGTTTAGGGTTTTTCATATGAGCATAATTTAAACTGTCATTTTTATGTTTGACTTAAAAGGCTACTGCTAAGCTTGTAAGCCGCCCTGAGTCTTCGGAGAAGGGCGGGATATAAATGGAATTAAAATAAAAAAAAATAAAGACAAAAATCATGTTTATTGCACTTAATTTACCCAAAGTTGATAGCAGTATTGGAGTATTTGAAATGCAGAATTTGGTGGGAAGAACAGCAGGGAACTAGAAGAATAGTACTATGGCTAATCTCATCAGTTGACTTCTGGAAGGTTTAATTTTGCATAGCCAATGTCTGTGCTTTCTTTCTTTCTTTCTCTTTCTTTCTTTCTTTCTTTCTTTCTTTCTTTCTTTCTTTCTTTCTTTCTTTCTTCCCTTCCTCCCTTCCTTTCTTTTTTGCATTTGTATAGTCTGCATCTTGGACAAAATTCAGCAGTATTTATGCAGAATTCACAGAGATATTCCTTGATCTTTTGGAGGTCCCTAGACAATTTTCAGAATATGCATTCTTTTCTTTGTCCTACAGCAGCCATGGCATATCACACTGCTGATAGATCTAATTGCAGTGATGTCAGCCTTCTTTGTTAGTGATTTCAACCAGGAGAAAGATAAAGAAAAGCAAAGGTAAGGAACATGCAGGATGCTATTTTCAGCAGAGTAGGGGCAGGCAAAACTGAATTACAGAATGAATGAGTATGGCTGAATAACTGGTAGTTCTATTCTCCCGACATGTCTCATTTTTTTCCAAAGCAGGGCATGGCAAATAGAAACCCCTGTACTGCAGTTAGAGGATGGAGAAAACTGTGATGGGGTTTGTTAATATGTTTCAAAATTTAGCTCCTATGTCTTAATTCATAAACAAAAATGGTTTTCTAGTTTGCAGAAATTTTACACTTATGCTAGTCACTTCCTGACTCTGCTACCCATGCTACTGACTCAGCCAACAGATCAAGAAAATAGGCTGCGAGAACAAAGTCTCATGGTTAAGTATCAATGCCTTATCTGATTTTTTTAAAAAAATTATCCAGCTGTATTCTGTTGCTGGTTCTTTCCTTCTCCTCTTCCTTCAGCTTCATCATCTGTTGGCCCAATCCACATGCATGCTGAGTCCTTCGGGAAAGGGCGGTATACAAATCCAATTAAATAAATTCATCCCTCCAGGCTCTCCTCAGCTAAGGAATACATATGACTTCATGAAATTAGAAACCATTATATAGAAATATATAATGTGTATATATAATATACACAGAAATAATTCTGTGTATAGGACAGCCTTTTTTTTAGGAAAGAAAAGCTTAACTTTAAATCTGATTTTTAAAAAAGTCATACAGAATCGGATGTGTCTGATCCAGCAATTGGTACCAAGGCAGTAAAAAATTGATAGCCCTCTTGTGCTTCTGCTTCTCAGTTACTGGTATTCAATAGCGTAATGTGCCCAGACATGGAGTTTTTAATTTATCTTCCATGATTAAAAGCCTTGACAAACTTGGATTTGTTTTTTAAAGATCATACCAAATTTTAAGTCTTAAGAAGAGGATTTGAAAGCTTGGATGTTTTCAAATCTCCAGCATACTTTTTTTTTCATGTAGTATATTAAATCTAAGTCTCATGTAATGTTATTTTCTTAATGTAGGTAATCAGGGAAATGGCCTTAGAGAAGGAATCCAGAGGCTATGAGGAAAACCCCAGCTGTAGAACACATATGTGTTAAATCCAGAGAGGCAGGAGAGCATTGCAAAGAGTGGCCCCCACCCAATCCCTGACTCCCTGAGGCATAAGAGGGAGGGAAGGGAAAACACGGTAGACTTGCAGTAACCTATTATTATAGCCTATCTCAATGATCTTACTAAAGTGTTGTCCTTGTCGTGATATGGAGTCTGTTTCCAGATCTGGTCTACCTTTCAAAGGGGACAAGACAGTTCAGATCACCTCACATAGTCTTACCATTCTATTAAAGAAAGGGCTATTGATTTGTTTACTCTGCTAACCCAGGAGTTCTCAATCTTTGTGGTGACATGGCCCTTTAAAATAATTGATTGTTTGGAACCACTCCGCCCCCCCCCAACAATACTGATGGTGGCAGAAATGGCCAAGGAGTGTCCCATTTTTAACAGGACCTACCCAAAGTGGTGCACTTAGTGCTGTGATTTCTTGCTAGCTTTGAAAAGTGGTTGTACCTTTCCTCCCTATCATCTGGGTATCCTCATAATATGGGGCCCTTCCCTCCTGCCTTTCCAAGTCTTCTGTAGGCCCTACATTCCCTTCCCCCCCCCATCCCATTCCACCATTCAGCCTATCTGGTCAAAGCAATCTGTGACTTTTGCTAATGGACCCAGGGAGATTTTATTTACCTTATTTCAGAGGCACAGCTTCACTGTGTTGGTCTAGGGCAGGGGTAGGGAACCTTGACTCTTTTATGACTTGGGGACTTCAATACCCAGAATTCCTGAACCAGCCGTGCTGACTCAAGAATTCTGGGAGTTCAAGTCCACAAGTCATAAAAAAGTCAAGGTTCTCTACCCTTGGTCTAGGGTATTATTCCTTCTACCCACCTTTAAATCTGCTCCATCTGCATTGTAATATTTGTCATTTTTTTCCTTCCTTTAGTGTTTCACCCGTTTATGTGAGAGCATGGATCACACCTGTCCATCAGTCTCCAACACCTTCTACACCAGCTTGCTTGAAGATCATCAAGCCCTGCTGGATGCGTTCTATCAAGGTGCAAGCTTTGAGCACTCAGCTCAAGAAGGTAATGGATGCAGTGGCAAAGTGACTGGTCTCCTTGTATTTTGAGGATACGACAAATTGGCCATTAAATTTTCCCATCAGGACTTTCTCTTATTCTTAACTGATAGCTGCTTACAAGCATTGTGTTTCTCTTATATTCTCACATAATTCTTACAATGTTTTTCACCTTTGTGCTCTGAGCCAATTAGAGGACACATAGCAGATGTGATATTCCACATAGTGCAATCAAATTGATTTGCATTACTGTTTACAAGGAATAGACATGAATGCTTGAATTTGTAAGCCACTCAGACTCACTTATATTACATGGGTATCTGCGTAGATAAACAAATAAAATAAGTTCTCATTGTGAGGTATTTGGGCTTATACTTTATATGTAGCTGTCCTGAACTTCACTGAAAATGCCCCATTCTCCTCAGCAACGATAACTGTAGCTTTTAACATCTTAACTTACCTTTTTTTAACTTCATTCCATGCCTTAACGTAATTATTTTAAAACCACATACAATTTTTATTTATGAAATAAACACCCAGATGTTTTACATTTTTCTAATATTGAATTCTGTTTTGTTCATCAATTCTATTTGATCTTGTACTGTATCTTCATATTTTTGTTGATTTCTTTGTTTTTAATTTATTAATCTTAAAGCTAGCTAATGCACCAAATTCTTTTAATGTTCTTTTTTCCCCGCGTAGAACTAAAGGTGTAGGCGCAACGTTTCGACGGAATCCCATCCGTCATCATCAGGCTGGTGGCTTTAGCTTCCTTCTTCTGGGAGAAGCATGTGGCTGTTTGTTCCTCTTTTTTAAACTGCCAGAGGGGGTGTGTTCTGTGGGTGGAGGTGTGCTCTGATTGGGTGGGGGACCAAGTGTGTTCTGATTGGGTGGGAGTGTGTTTTGAATGGTGGGTGTGTTCTGATTGGGTGGGGGTGTGTTCTGAGTGGATGGGCTGGTCTCAGCTGCCAGCTCCAGACCTGAGCTGGTGAGTTGTGCTGCTTTTGTTCGGCTTCGTGTTTGTGGTGGTGCCATGTTTTTATAGTGGGTGTCAGTTTGCTTATTGTGTGGTTTGGAGGGGTTTAAAGTGGCTGATGTTGCAGCTGTAGTTAGGTTTCTGTTTTGTGGTTGTGCCTCGTTATCATTGTGGGTTCGGATTTGCTTTTTGAATGGTTGTGTGGTGGTGATGTCATGTGATGTTATCATGAGTTTGGGTCTGGTATCATTCTTGGTGGTTGGGCCTCGTCTGTCAATCAAGGCGGGTTTCCAAATGGCTGGTAGGCGAGAGGTATCATCTCGTTTATTCATGCTGTGGGGGCGTTTTTCTATCTCAATGGCTTCTCTGATTATTCTGTTGTTAAAATGTTCAATTTTGGCGATAGTTTTGGTTTTTTAAAAATCAATTTCATGTCCCGTGGCTTCAAAGTGTTGGACCAGGGATGAAGTTTGTTCTCCCTTTCTGAGTGAGTTTTTGTGCTCTTCAATGCGTGCACTTATTCTTCTGTTTGTCTGTCCGATGTATGTGGTGGGGCAGGTGGTGCATGGGATTTCGTATACTCCTTGGTTTTCTAAGCCAATTATGTCCTTGGGGTTTCTTAGGATGGTGGATATTTTTCTGTCTGTGTAGAATGCTGTTTTGATGTTGTGTTTTTGGAGGACCTTGCTGATTCTGTCTGTGGTCCCTTTTAAGTATGGGAGGAGGGCTTTGCCATTTTCTTGTTCTCTGTCTTGGGTTTTTGTGGGTGTCTCTCTTCGGATTAAGTTGGTAATTGTGTTTCTTTGGAATCCATTGGCTGTTAGTACATTAGTGAGAGTGTGTAGTTCGGTTTTTAGGTGTTGTTCGTCAGCTAGGTGTTTTGTTCTGGAGATGAGTGTCTTGGCTACGGAGTTGATCTGTGCTGGGTGGTGGTGTGAGAGTGCGTTCAGATAGCGGTTTGTGTGTGTTTTTTTATGGTAGATAGTGTGTCCTAGGGAGCCGTTGGATTTCTTGTAGACTAAGACATCGAGGAAGGGAAGTTGATTGTTAGCTTCTGTTTCCATGGTGAATTGTATTTTGGGGTGTAGGCTATTGAGGTGTATGAGGAAGTCATCCAGTTTTTCTTTGCCGTGTGGCCAGATTACGAAGGTGTCATCTACGTATCTGAGCCAGAGTTTGGGTTTGTGGTTGGATTTTTCTAGAGCGAGGGTTTCAAAGTGTTCCATGTAGAGGTTTGCGATGACAGGTGAAAGGGGTGATCCCATGGGTGCTCCTTCCATTTGTTTGTATCTTTATATGTATGTATATGTGTGTATATATATATACACACATATACATACATATACATATACATATACATACATACATATATATATATATATATATATATATATATATATATATATATATATATATATATATGTGTGTGTGTGTGTGTGTGTGTGTGTGTGTGTATGTATATGTATGTGGATATTTGGTTATTCGGGTTTTTCCCCGCGTAGAACTAAAGGTGTAGGCGCAACGTTTCGACGGAATCCCATCCGTCATCATCAGGCTGGTGGCTTTAGCTTCCTTCTTCTGGGAGAAGCATGTGGCTGTTTGTTCCTCTTTTTTAAACTGCCAGAGGGGGTGTATATGTATATGTATATGTATATATATATATGTATATATATATGTATATATATGTGTGTGTGTGTGTGTGTGTGTGTGTGTGTGTGTGTGTAGTGAAAACTATTAGGGGCTGTCTTCACCTTCTTTCTCTCACACCAACTATTTGAACTAAGATGCCTCTTATTATTCTGGAATGCACCTCCTCCCTCTTGTGAATCTGGCCCACATTACATCTTTAAAACATCTTCCAATACCAACACAAATAATCTACAGAAGCTCTCAACTTGTAAGCCTCTTTTTTAATTTGTACACCTGATAACCTCTCATCTTCCTTATATCTCTTCAAAATTTGAAGAACCAACATAAACAAGAAAGGGATAATGGGCAGCCCTGTCTTGTTCCTTTTGGCATTATTAAACCTCCATTTGTGCAGCCTGTGAGGTACAAACTATGAGTTTGCCCATCTTATAAAATTATCTTCAAAAGTTTTATCTTCCATAACTTCACATAAAAAGGGCTAATTTAAATTATCAAAGCCTTTCTCTGCATCTAAAAAATTAGTGCAAGTTGTTTTTCATTATGCTGTTCCAAATATTCTATAATATCTAATATGGTTCTGATATTTTTAATTGTCTTTTTAGGTAAAAATCCACATTGGACTTCGTGAACAAATTCTTCCATAATTATTTTCAGTTTGTCTGCTGAAATAATTGTAAATAACTTATAATTTCTCCTTCAGTAATATTTGTTGTTGGAATTAAATCTCATCCCTCTTTTTGTATTAATGCTGTATTAGCCATTTTCCATATCTCCTCCCGATAGTATTGAATTCATCTTATTTTGTAGCGGTTGTAAAAGTTCCTACTCAGAGCATTTGTACTAAGAACCTGGCAATCCACCTGCTACTTTCTCTGGTTTAATATTTTTTATAAGTTCAGAAAATTCCCTTATTGATCCAGGTCCATTCATAATCTGTCTTTTGGTTCTCTGTAAGACTTGGTCAGTTTTGTTTTTTAAATAATCATCCTTTTATTCCAAGGGAATATGAGGTCTTTTGTACAAATTAGAATAATAGCGATAAAACAGTTTTTTTGTATAGCCACATTGTCCATTAATATGGTATTTCCCTCTTGATATTTCCAAGTAATTTTCTTTTCTGTATCTTTTCTTAATTTATACACCAGCCATTTCTCTGGTTTGGTAGCAAATTCAAATTTAAGCTTCTACAGTATAACCAGATATCTATGTGAATAGTAAAAGAAATGGGAATCAAGGTGAACTATGCCAAGCAAAAGAATTCTGAATTTGCAATAATCATTTTTCAATTATTAGAGAATAAGACTTTTCTTCGTGGGCATGAGGCCTAGCAGCATGTCAGTACTAGTTGATTTGACTCGCTATTGCATCATTCTAGGTACCAAAGCAGGGAATTATAAAAAGGATTTTGTAGATTATTTTGTAGACATATAATCTTTCTACTGTGTTCTTGTTCCTTTCCAGCAGTATTTCGAAAATCAGTTGAGCCAGCACATGGGTGGTGTCAGTGCTTGGCAGCTGCTTTTACAGCAGCTCTTGCTGCATCCTGTGGCATCCCAGGAGGGCACCTCACACATCAAAAGGCCAAAAAGCAGGTGTGAGTTGACTTTGCATGTATACTTATCAGCAGATGGCAAAATAGTCTTATTAATGTAGCAGAGGTTGGTAATATCATTGGCATCAACTGCTGCGGAAGTGTTGCTTCTTGGCCTACAATGCATTGCTTGGCAGCATTGCAATAGTGCTTAGCATTAATAATATGGAGAGCCAGTTTCATCTAGTGGTGAAGGTATCAGACTAGAATCCAGAATCCTAGTCCCACCTCAGGCAGAAAGCCAACTGGGTGACCTTCCTTCTGAGAGTCACTTTCTCTCAGCCCTAGGAATGGCAAACTGCTTTTGGGAAACATTGCCAATGAAACTGCAGGGATTTGTCCAGGAGTCTTCGAGAATCAGACATGATTGAATGGAAGAAGAAGAAGAAAAAAATACTACTAATAGTAACGGTACTAGCAGCCAAACCAGTCTTGCTGAATTACGTCCTTGCTATATATCTCTGATCTGAGCTTGTGATGTCTGGAGAGGGAATAATATTTAACCCTGCTGTTTTGATGTGAAAGTAAGTTAAAGTCGCCATAAAATCATATAGAACAGGACTCAGCCTCCATGTCTGGGTGTCTGATATTGCTGGAAGAGTTGCTCCTGTTGCTTTGATTTCCCCCCTTTAGCCAGTCAATTGACTGAGAGTTTTTTTTTATTGAAAAGTTTTACAATACATTTTTGAATACAAAAAGCCCCTCCTCCCCCTCCCCTCTCCCCAACCCTCCCCTCCCCCCTCCCCGACTTCCCAGAGCTGAATACAGGGTATAATAATACAAACAAGCATAATCTAAAATATGCTAACAACAATAATAAAACATTAAATTCTATCACACTCTCCATAGTCAAAATATTAATAAAATAACTACTAACTAATTATATATATTTTTTTTAATTCCATTTATATCCCGCCCTTCTCCGAAGACTCAGGGCGGCTTACAAGCTTAGCAGTAGCCTTCATTCTATGTATATGCCTGCTTATTAGGGCTTTCACACACACCCCAAGCGGCATTATTACAAAGTCAGCTTAATTGCCCCCAACAATCTGGGTCCTCATTTTACCTACCTGGGAAGGATGGAAGGCTGAGTCAACCTTGAGCCTGGTGGGATGCGAACCTGCACTAATTGCAGGCAGCTGGTGTTACTTAAGGAGGCATTAGCCCACTGCTCCACCAAGGCTCTTTATACATCATAAATTATACATCATAAAAATCCGCTACTTATTCAAATGCTAAATGATACTTTTTAGTCCCATAACAAGAGTTTCTCTTGTGGTTTTCTTGCAGATTTCCCAGCAAATTGCTGAAAAGCTCACCAAGAAAGATGATCAACTGCTTCCATGTCTCCTCTCAACAATTGTGTGTCCTACTTCTTCTATGAGTGGGCTAAAGGTAACGCTCTTGGCGTTTTGATCTTATTGGCAACTCTTTGTGGTGTGTATGCCCCTTTTTCCTCTTTCAGCTGGGGAAAGGAGGGATTAGGTTTCAGCAGTCCAGTGTGGTTTTGCCTTTCCATTGCTTAGGTCCTGTATGCCTGCTGCCATGTCAGTCACGCTCTGTGCCATCGCGTAGCAACTCCAGAATTCCTGAGTTTTCTAATCTGCCACCTGCAGGGCAAGGTAATTGGTTTTCATTTCATTCTTCAATTAGAAAGAGAGCTGCCTGTTTACAAATGCAGATTCTTGACTCAAAGTCTAGTGTGTACATCAGGAGGAAAAGCAAGTAACTGCCTCCTGTCCTGTTAGGTTATCTGTCCATAGTGCTTAGCATTGCCAACTCTGACTGGCAGTGTTGTTGTTTTTCCAGGAGCCTTTCCCATCTCCTCTTTCATCCATTAACTGGCAAAGCTAAACTTCTCAGTGTTGTGAGAGTTCACATACTGACAACCAGAAACAACCTGGATGAGAAAGTGATGAGGAAAAAAGGGTGAGACAATAGGAGATGACAGGGAAGAAGAACTGAGGCAGCCATGAAATAGTTCAGAAGGAATACTAAACGGACTCCATGTTGACTAGATCTTAGAAAGGTGAAGACTTGGAGATAAGAGTGTTTCAAAACTAAGGCCTGTGTCTTTAAAAGGTCTTGCTGCCTGAAGTTGCACAAGTCCAAGCTGTTGAAGCCTCTTTGAGACTCATCTCCCTGATGTTGCTCCAGTGCCAGATCCTACCTCCACAGTAAGTACAGAGCAAAGCTTTTAAAAATGAATCGATGAAAGTTAGCAGCGAAATGCCCAAAAATTTGGCTGCTCATTTTCAGTCTTAAATCTCTTCTGCAAAAATGCCAGCAGGTAGGTGGAAAACTTTTAATCATATTGTGAAATGCCTATAACTCACCAAAAAGTGGGGAGGTTGACTTGTAGTTTCCGAGTCAGATTAGGAGTGGGAGTGGGTGGGGGCTAGCAGAAGTTTTCCTCAGTGTTGAATCACAGGAAGAAAATGAACAGTTCTTATTTCCATGAGGCATGAGCTGCAAATCCTTAAATTCTTCATTTGCCTTGCTTTGAGGGAATATTCGTTCATCGCGTAAAACAGTTCAGTTCAAGAGACCTTTTACAACAGTGAGAAATGTTTGCCATACACTGTTATTTATAAGCAAACATCCTTTCCAGGTATGTGCTGAAATTACCCCAGATTCATTTGCAGCTGTTCCAAAGAGGGCATCATCCTTCAGAAAGTGAGATGCAGCAAAGGGCCTCCTTTTTTTTAAAGCATTCAGTGGGAATTTTGATGGCAAGATGTCAAAGGTTTTAAAGCGGGGGAGGAGGGGGGCACATGATTCAGTCCCATACTTACTGTATATGAGGAAATATTGCTGAAATCAGTAGGTTTTCTTTCCCTGATTTACAGACCTTTGAGAGTTTTTGTAATTCTGGAGGGCAAGTGCAAACTTTGGGAATTTAGGATACTCTTCCCCCCCCCCCCCCACTTGATAGCTTTCAGAGGATAACATTGTGCCGCTCATTCTTCCTCCAGTAAAAATTCCACTTGACTTTTTTAAAAAATGGCATATAAAAATAAGAGTAAAGAAAAACCCTCCTCTTGGACAAGCAAACACAAGTAATACTTATGTTTATAGTGAAATGTTAGTGGGCGTAGTGAACTTCTTTTAAACAAAGAGCAAAAGCGGAGACAGAGGAAAGTGACAATTGAATACAAATGAAAGTCAGCACTTCTGAGAAAATATCACCCTTTCTCCCACGAATGTGTGAATTTCCAGATTTGACAGGCTTGGAAGTATTATTATTATTTTAATTCCATTTATATCCCGCCCTTCTCCAAAGACTCAGGGCGGCTTGATGACCATGCTGGTCTAGCGTGGAGTATATCTTAAATTTAATCCAAGCTCATCCTCTACCTTGGGTGTTACAGGTTTGAGAAATAATTGTGACCTTTGAAGTTCCTTTAATGGAACTTCAAGCAGCTCCATTAAATAAGAATATTCTGGAGTCGCTCTGCTGACGCAGCACTGATTCTGCTACCATTTCATAGCACCACGACACAGTTGATCATACCGTTACGTTCTTTGAACATAGTCTTGTAAATTGTCTACAAGGAGTCACATGTTTCCAGATTGATTGATTACTAACGGTTGTAATGGGCTGCACTTCAACAATTCTAGATGATTTACAGTATATAGACTAAAAACAGTCTGAAACTGAAACATTACAATCATATAATGTAATAGTTATTATTTAAAAGTTGCTGTCTAATGAAAAGCTTCCTGACTGAATTCACTGTAGAATTAAGAAAATGGGGAGACAGCCTGACTTCTGGAGATATATAATTTCAGGAAGAGAAGCTGAAATTATGGGTCCCAGCCATTCTGATCTCTCATGGGGAAGATATCCATAGCACCTTTTCCACTGGATTAGTGTTGGCGACATGTGTCAAAGGTGGCTCCCTACAACATTTTGGGTGGCAGATCATGCACCAACACCCAACTACAACTATGCTCAAAAGCATATCTGGTTCTCTTATGATTTTCACAGGCTGTGGAAGCTGCGTTAGAATCGGTCAGCCTTTCCAAAGGCAGATAATTCTAAAACTAAGTCAAGAAAAGATATCTTAAAATTACACTCAACTGATGATTTCATGATTATGTAACCTTTGAAGTGGTTTGCCACTGCTTTATTCCTCGTGTTCTCTTATCTTCTTAGTCACTGAGCAAGTGCTTCATCAAGAACATTAGGGGTTTTATATGATTTGTTCTTTTCTTTTAATTATATAATTTTTTATGTTGGTTCAGGTCTGAGATTGTGTTAAAAGAGACCATGGAGCTTTTCAACCACAGAGCAAATGCCTCTATTCTAGTGAGTATTCCTGCCAGCTGAAACTGAAAAGGATTTAGAATTTCCTATTTAAATTCACCTACCTCATAGACAGTTCACTTGCTAATTCATTTCAGTTATAGACATTTTAAGTAAAAGAGAATCCCAAATGCGTTGCATTGTAGATGTTAGTTCTTCAGTAAAAGCGGGATGAAAATCAAACAGTACTTATTCCACACCTTATTGGTGACATCATAACATTTTTTATTTTGTGAAAAAGATCACACTTCCTTTTTTTTTTTGCACAGCAAAAATATATACCACTAGCATCTCCAAAATAGATGCTCCGACTAAATGCTCTATGGAAAATATGTTTTTTTTAAAAAATACAGTACTTATTCCTATTTGATGGAAAAGAATTTGAAATTGTTAGTAGTTTATCATTTTAGGGCCACTGTATCTGTACTTTAGGAGAAAAAAGAACCGTTATCTAATTACCAGTTCCATATCCAGTGTATGTCAAAGGACTTTCTGACCTTTCTTACTCCAGGTATAAAAATAATTTTGGGAGACTTCCAGGTGGAGAAAATGGCAGACTGATACATTTCTGAAATGGTTGAGATAAGGGTAGAACTGTGATGAGCCAGGCCAAGGTGAAGAGAATCATATATAATTGGGGAGGGGGAGGGGGAATGGTAATCACCATGTTCGTAATTGCTGCAGAGGAGATTGGAAAGTCACTTCTTCAGACATTTTTGTTTGTTTCCCCCCCCCTTTGACTTTAACCTTCTAAAAGTATTTCTCACTTTTCTATTACCTTTTCATATATTTTTCTTCTTAATTTGTTTCTTTGTGTTTCTGTTTATGTTTAATCCTGTATAAAATTCTTTTTCAGTAAAAATTATCTACAGGTGTCTCCTTTGTCACGCAGAGTGCTGCAGGATTGCTACTGGCCTACCTGATCCAGTATGGTGCTGCTGTGCAACTGAGCCCAGAGCAAGCCTTGACAACCATAGCTACTGCGCTCGCAGAACCTGCCGAGGTAACAATCCATCTATGTAGAGTTTGGGACAGAAGCCTCTGGTTGTAAATGGACTCATGCCCTTATAGAGCCGTGTGAAACTGTGTCCCTCTAAATACTGTTGAATCGCAATTCTTTGCCGCCCTCGTTATTGGGAAGGCCTTTCTGAGGTTTATAGTTCAGCAACATGCTGAATTGACTGCTCCTGCCATGCAACGCAGTGGCCAGCGTGTGATTTTGACATTCTGCATTCGTCCCTTGCACACCTTTTTCATATCTTTCAGCTGTACCTGCCTTCTCCCAAGGGAGCTGGCTTCTATGATGGGCTCTTGTTTTTGCTACTGCATCTGTTAAGCCAGGTATGCGTTTCCTTCTCTGTTCCACCAAGCAGCTGCTCTGAAAAGTATAAAAATTATCCAAGAGATAAAGAGAGTTTGCTGCCAAATGATAGTGAGAATTGACCTACATTTTTTTTCCTTTGCTGTGCTGTACCGTTGTGCAGGAGTAGGAAAAAGGCTCCACTTAAATTTTGCCCTTTTTTTCCCCTTTTCCACAAATATCCTTGGATTGGGAGCAATATCAGAAAACTGAGAGGAGACAGAAAAGAATCTGGAAATGGGAAACATAGTTTGCCATATGATTACACCAATATGTAGGGTATATTTGATAAAGGCGTGTCAGATTTTAAGAGGGGACGTCTGTGCTCAGCCGGTGGAAGATGAAGACCTTTTGTCTTCAGCCTGATGGTTTGAGTCTGCATTCTCTTGGACTAGGGAGATACAGCGACTGTGAGAGAATTTGTTGCCTCAGAGCTCTGGAGCATTTTATGGCATCGCTTTGCTCTGGTGCTCCACTTGACCCCTTGGCAGCCAGTGATGGAAGGGGAGACCCCAAGAGCTGGCCAGCAGCCGCCAGAGCCTGACTGGAATCTGCTTTCACCTCAAGGTGAGTTGTATTTTAGTTAAGGGGCCCTGCATTATAAAGTCAAGTTTGATCTCTTGGGAATCATTTTGTTCTGTCTACATATTAGAAGACAAAATTCTAGTCTATAAGGCTGAAAAGAGGCTATATAACGTCAGGATGTCCTTGCTTGCTTTCTGGATGTTAAACGTGGACATGGGGGCTGTTTTAAGTGAAAAAGGACAGGAAAGCATTGAGTGAATGCATCAGGGCTGTTCTCTCTCTCTCTCTCTCTCTCTCTCTCTCTCTCTCTTGCCATAGGAACCTTACTCTTCCTCAGCCTGGTCCTCTTCATCTTTACCCAAGAACCTCACCAGTGCCTTTCCCAGCTGGCCCAACCCACTAGTCTTATGATGGCAATTCTGAACAAGCTACTTGAACCTGGCTTCTTGAAACACTTGGCCCAAATGTAAGTAATGAACAATCCAAAAGTTGACCTAAAGAACAGGAAAAATAGACACAGCAGAGAGATACACTTAATGGCCTAAATGCTGTTTTCCAATTCTGATTCTGTAAAACACACCCATCAAATGCAACAAAACGTTTTGGGGGAAATGGCATCGTAAAACTACATGCTTTTCACTCACTCAAACGCTACTAACATCACCCGAAACAATCGTATCATCTCTCCTGCACCTAATGTTGGTCTCATTCTTCAGCACTGTGCTTTTCAAGAAGGATCTGCCAGTAGGAGCAAATACGGAACGATCTGAGCACCCCCACTCCCAGATATTTTCCTAGTGTAATTGCTTTTGAGAATAGTCTAAATATATGCAGCATAATCTAACATACATTGCTGCAACAGACCCTGTAAAAGCAAAAAAAAATTGTCACCTTGCTCCATGCAGAAGGAAAAAAAAATAAATGAATTCACCACCCTTCCCTATGCCTACCAGTGGAACAACCTGCCTCCAGAAGTTCTGGATGCTCCAACACTGGAAGTTTTAAAGAAGAGATTGGACAACCATTTGTCTGAAATGGCATAGGGTTTGTTGCCTGAGCAGGGGGTTGGACTGGATAGAAGACCTCCAAGGTCCCTTCCCATGAGGTTTCCCACTAAAGATTCTAAGTTACTGGACTAAAAAAAATAACAAATTCTCAATGTCCTTACCCACTCCAAGCTTTCAGCACCTGTACTCACATTCTAATTAATATTCCCTGTGTTCTTTATTATTATATTATTCCAACAGGAGCAAATATGGAGGCATCTGAGCCCCCCCCCCCACTTCCTCACGTCACTTCCTGATCCTAAAAATTACAATTTAAATAATGGATGCAGATAAGCCTGTTTTTGCAGATACAGAGAATTTGAGATAATTCAGTTTGACATGTTTTGTTTTTTCTCTATGAAACATATACAGGATTTCATTCTCCTCTAAGTTACCCCCCGTTGATAGGGCTCGCAACTTGGGCGTCCTCCTGGATTCACGGCTCAATTTTGAAGACCATATAGGAGCCGTGACCAGGGGGGCTTTTGCCCAGGTTCGCCTGGTTCGCCAGTTGCGACCCTACCTGGACCGAGATGCCCTACGCACAGTCACTCATGCGCTCGTGACCTCCCGTTTAGACTACTGCAACGCTCTCTACATGGGGCTGTCCTTGAGGACCACTCGGAGGCTTCAACTGGTGCAGAATGCGGCCGCATGAGTTGTGATGGGGGTTTCCCGATACTCCCATGTAACACCTCTGCTCTGCGAGCTGCATTGGCTTCCGGTTGCCCTCCGGGTGAGATTCAAGGTGCTGGTGATGACCTATAAAGCCCTAAATGGCTTGGGTCCGGGATATTTGAGGGAACACCTGCTGCCAGCATTAAGTTCCCTTTGTTCAGTGCGCTCACACAGGGAGGGTCTTCTCAGGGTGCCGCCGGTAAAAGATTGCCGGCGGATAACACCCAGGGGGAGGGCCTTCTCTGTGGGTGCACCTGCCCTCTGGAACCAGCTGCCCGTGGAGCTTAGGACCGCCCCTGACCTTCGTTCATTCCGCCGGGACCTGAAGACTTGGCTCTTTGAGCTCTCCGGCCCAGGCTGAGAATTTTTAACTGAGGTTTTTATTTTTAGGGATAATTTAATCTTTTTAAATTGTTTTTTAACTTTTGTATTTTGTATTGGTTTGATTTTAAAATACCCTGTAAACCGCCCTGAGTCCTTCGGGAAAGGGCGGTATATAAATCTAATAAAATAAAAAAATAAAAAAATAAATCTTCAGAGGGTACGTGGGAGTGGGCTTGAGTGGCAATCCTTCCATTTTGGAATATTTTCTCAGCGAGGGTAGCATCTTTTTCCCCTGTTGCTGCTAGATGGCAAGGATTGGGAAAACAAAAAATGAGACATCATCCTCTTTATTACCTTTTTTTGATGCAGGGAAAAGCATTTTTATTCTTCCATGGTGTTTAATAATTCTGCAGCGATATTTTAAATTTCTTGTTGCTGCTTCTACTCTTACTAGGGCATTATGTATTCTATATTTCCTTCAGGTTTTGAACTTTTATGTTTACATCAAACGTTGGGTTTTCACTGTAAGGCACTTTTGAGACCTTTTGAACAGGAAGCATTGTAAATCATACATAAATAATACCCTTTCTCCCTTTAAAGATATCACCTAAAATTGAACAGTGACAAACCAGGGAGCAGTCGATGGAGCTTGGGAAGTTGCTGCCTCCTAAATCAGACCATTGTTCCATCAACTGCTGTCTGCTGCACTGAATGGATAGCGCCTTTCCCATTCCTGAATGAAAATGTCAGGCCCGGAAACAGCCCTTCCCTTTTCCACGGGAAGCTCTACCACTGAGCTCCAGCACCGCAGCCCTCCCTTGACTGCAGTTAGGCTATGTTACCTTTTGCATAAACCTTTCACTAGGCCAGGGGTAGGCAACCTCGGCTCTTTTATGACTCATGTACTAACTCCCAGAATTTCTGAGTCAGCATAGCTGACTCAGGAATTCTGGGAGTTGAAGTCCATGAGTCATAAAAGAGCCGAGGTTGCCTACCCCTGCACTGTTGTGATTCAGGGTCAGCCTGTGGGTTCAGCAGTTGGGTCGGACGATTCAGAGGAGGAGGAGGGGGGTGTTGGAGACCTTGCTGAGGATAGTATTGAGGCTCCGCAGAGCCCTCAGCCAGGCCCCTCCCATCTGGTCACGACGCAGACCCAGCTGTGTGAGCCTGACAGCGTGGATGAAGATGACCCACAGCTGGCCCTGTTCAAGGACGCCCGACGCAGGAGGCAGTCAATCAGGAGTAAACAGAGGAAGGCAATGGGGCACCTCGGAAGGAGGCAGAGAGAAGCCACGCCCTGAACTGTTTAAAAGGGGAATGTGTGGGAGGGCTGGTTTGCTGAAGGCAACAGTTTGAATAGCTCCTGTTTCATGGTTCTTGTTTGCTCTCTTTGCTCTGTTTGCTCTGTTTTATGTTAATAAATTTGGCAGGCTTAGTTCCAGCCTCTTGCCGTTTTGTAAAAGGGGTTGTCCCTGCTTTTTCTGCAGGGCCGGTAGTAGGCTGGTACAGAACATGCACTAGGCTCAACACTTCCTGAAGCCACTGATGCTTGGGACTGCAGCTGATATCCTAAGTCTGAGGGAATTTGATCAGCCTAATGCCTGACTTGCTGCTCTTTTTCTGCTTACTCCCAGGCAAGTCCAGGAGGACAGTGATACCAAACTGGTGCCCACTGTTGTGCTCCAAGTCTGCCGGCTATTCTGTTTCCCGTTTGCTCTGGATGTAGACTCAGAAACTGTAGAATGTATCGTGGCAGGTCTGAAGGACTCTCAAATCCCTGCCCATTTACTCCAGGTAAAATCTGTTCCGGCATTTAGGTACTTGCCAGGGGTTGTTCAGGGGGAACAGCTTTGTAATTCCCTCTCTGTGCCCTGGCTGTTCTCTTTCCCGCATTTCATCCTGTGCTCTGGTGTTTGTGCTTCTTATCTATGACCTAGGTTAACCATAGAGAAGTTGTACTTTTGGCGTAGGATAGAAATTCCAACCTTTGGAAAACATAAATGGATTCTGATTTTGTCGTGCCGTTCTTCATAAGAATATCGATCCATTCCTGGACTCCCTCCTTTGCTCTCTTTTCCCTTAGGTCTCCATTCAACATCTTCCCATCTCGGAGACTGAGTTGCCTTTGAGTCTTTTATGCCGCTTGGTACTGAGCGATGAGGCAATCATTGACCAAGTGGTGGAAGTAGCCACCTCAGAACAAGCCGTTGTCTTCTTGTCAGCCATTTTGCTTTCAGACCAGGTAGCTGTTACCGCAGATCTGCTCTCCCTGCTCACTCACATAGCCCGGGCCAGCCCAGCTCACTTGCCTTTCCTGCAGAGGCTCCTGATCGACTCAGATTCAGCTTCCCAGCTGTTGAACCACGTGCTTTGCCACCGGGAGTGCCTAATCCGAGCCAGAGCTTGCAGCCTGGTAGGCAATCTACTACGACACGGACAAGGGTTCCCTCACGTATTGTGGGACAAGGCAGGGCTGCAGGAACCTTTGGTGGGTTGCCTTTCAGATGAAGATGAACACGTGCGTTGCTCAGCCAGCTTTGCTGTTGGTAATGCAGCCTACCAGGCCGGCCCTTTAATGCAGGGTTTTAACAAAGCAGTGCCTTGGCTTGTTCGGCTCCTGGGGGATTCTCAGGCAAGGACCCGTTGCAATGCCGCTTCAGCCCTGGGCAACTTGGGACGACAGTGTGTGGAGGGGGGAGATTTGCTGATCCAGAGCAGAGCACCTGAACTTCTGTTGGACGTGGCCTGCTGCGACTCCCATCCTGCTGTGCAAGAGGCAGCACTCTTTGCTTTACGCTCCATTGGCCAGCAGTCCAAGATTCACCAGGTACAAATTCTGTAACTTTGAAGGGTGATGATGGATGACTACTGTATGAACTCTGATCCAGTGGGGAAAGGATTGGAGACTGGCAGTACTTTGGTGTAGTAGGCCCTCAATGCACCATAGAAGTTTTCTTCTCAATAGGAATTAAAATATGATGCACTTAGATCTAAAAAGGGTATTCCATCAGACAGTTCTTTCTAGTCTTAAAGAATGCCATCGTAAATACTGGCACCCAACATTAAACATAAGTCAGTATGTTTATTTAATCTCATTTTGTTTCCTGGTTTCTATTAATCTAAGACTGACTCTCTCTACTACCCTCTCAGTTAATAAGCAGCCATTTGTAAGCCTCCATTTCTTTGTACAACAATCACACGTGATTGGGAATGTAAAACTAATTTTATGTTAGCTAGGCATAGGACCTTTAGCAGTTTATCCCATCATTTAGTCTTAGTATCGTTTTTTAAATATATTTTGATATTTGTTTTTTAAAGTATTCCTATCTGTCACATTTGTTAACAAGATACAGTAATTTTTTAAAAAAGATATATGATCTAACTTTTCTTGCTGCTAATTTGGGGAAGGAATAAAAGAGGCTATTTGGAAAAATTGAATCCTTGGTGTTCTCTTAGCTTGGTTGTTTGCCTGCAGATATTTCATTACTCATCAAGGTAATTTCTTCAGTGCTGGTGAATGTGGGGTTTGTTCCCTGTTTATATACAGTAGCTTGTCCTGCTGGTGTTGGTTGGGCTGTGATTTTTTTTCCCCTAATTCCTAGATTAGGGTTGTTTTTTTGCTTGTTTGGTGTTAATCCTGTTTATCTGGGTATTGACTGTTGGTAAGGATGTATTCTATTGTCTGTTTTGAATGATGTCTGAATGTGGTTTATTTGTGTCTATTGATGCTTGATTTGTCTGAATGCCAAACTTTCAGGAATTCCAAGCTTTAATGGATTTAGTTTGTTCTAGGCTGCTCAGTTTCCCAGTTGAAACTGATCAAGTCTGTGCATGTGTTATGAAATTAAGGACTTGTCTGATTGCTAGTTGGGGTACCTGCATGCCCTCTGCTTGTCTTCTACCTGTCTGTCCTACATGGTGGCTGCTACCGTCTTTACATTCCATACTGTAAATGACTCGTGTTTTTTCTTCTTGGCCTAGTCTTCTGACTCACTTAAGATGTTTCAGAGGGCTTTAGTTGTTTTGTGTGCTACAGCGGTGCCATGTGGTTGTGATAGTTGGTGGTTGTTTCTAAGATTTTTTGATGTGTGTTATTGTTTTCATAGCTTGTACTGGTTATGCTATAGTGAATTGAGTGATCAAGCACTTTTTGATTAAGTTCTACGGGCATCCATGTTGTTAGATGTTGCATAGGCGTTCTGTCTACTCACTCTTGTGTTCTGAATAATGTTCTTACATAGCTTCACTTGTGGGTGGTTGGGTTGTTACTTTGGTAATGGAGCACTTGTTTTGTGCGGATTGTTTTTTGATAAGAGTTGCATTTTTAAATTTGCCTTTTTTTTCTTTTTGCTAGTAAGCATATTCAGGAAGGGTAGTGTGTGTTTTTTTCTTCCCTTGTGAATTTTATTTGTTTGAAAATGGAATTTTTTTTAGGTGTTTAGAATGAATTGATTTGTGAGAATGGAGCCCTAGACATCTAAATAACTATTAGCTTCCTTTCTAGGTGCTGATGTCACTCCAAGCAAGTGAAAAACTGGAAGCGCTTTCTATTCAGGGATCTCAAGCTTCTACCTGTAGTAGTCCTCGGCCCACATCGAGGCACTGTAAGAAACTGATACATCTCCTCCAGGCTGCACACAGTGTATAAAATCTGAGGAACAGATATAACTGTCCATTTTTTAAAAAAATAGATTTGGGGGACCGTAAAGTAGCAAACTCCATTGTACATACTTCTTGAAAATAGATTTTAGGTGCTTGGAATACCATTTGATTCTTGCCTTACTGAGATTAGAAAAAAACAGGTCAAATCTTCCTACAAACTGTTTAGTGAATCCAACACTATATAAACCGTCTTCTGTAACAAGACTATGCCTATAATAATTCTGTCCTATCGTGAAGAAGCTATGCTGAACTGTTGTCTTAACTTCTTGGAACACGGTCATTCATGAAGTTAGTTCTTGTGACGGTTTTCTTTGGAATGCTAATGGCGGACATCTACCAACACCCAACAGTCTCTGCTGAAAAGAAGAAAAGATGTTAGTAGCGTTGCTGGCTAAAATATTTCTTTGCTTTTAGTTTTGCTGAATAATACAGGACAGAAGCTTTAAGACTTTTTAAAATCTTGAATAGGAACAGAACTTCTACTTGAACTGACTGATCAATTTTGATCCAGCTCATGTAGGGGGTCCCATTTTTATTTATTGAGAACTTTTCTAGAATATTTCCCTGGCTAGTCTCTTGTCTTTATTACTGTTATTACTGTTAAATCTTTGTAATAAAAGCTGGTGTTGATCTTCGGCATTTTTACTTATCTATGTATCATTAGAAAACTTTAAAGGATACTTCAGATTCTGAAAAGTGACAGCACAAGCTTGGTCCTGTTCCTTAACTATTGAAGGATTATAAATATGACTACAAAGACTATTAGTGTATTTTTTTTTTCTAAATGGAAGAAAGAACAGATTGAAACAATGCTGAGCATGGCCTTTCTAACACTACCTAAATTTAATGTTCTTGTGCACTTCCCTTCTTTTTCCTATTTGAAAATTGTAATTTTACACTTGGAAATCAAACCAAAGATCTTCAGGATGATATAAGAATTGTATTTTCCTATCATTGTAAAAAAAAGCATAGCGCACCTGTCAACTATTTTTTACAAACTTGGTAACTTTCAAGACACTTAAGAGGTTCTTAATACATCTCTTTGGTGATATAAAGGACATTTGGTATGAAAAAGAATTGTACATATATTCTTTCTCCAAGAGTTTTTCTCCTGCTCAAGATTAATCAGATGCAATCTTCACTGATAAATAAAGAGACACAATTACCTGGATTTATGTCTGTAACAGGCTTAGCTGAACTGTAGTGTACATTCAAATGAATATGGTAAAAGCTTGGTATGGTAAAAGCTTCCCAGTTTTGACTTAGGGATCACTGCTCACACACCGACGGAAGTAAAAAAAAAAGTGCACTCTTGATAAGTTGACTAAGAAAAAACATCTTTCACCCAAAATTCAAATCTTTAAACTTTTTTTTTATTAAAAAGACTACATTTCATTTTTAAATATTTAGCCATAGAATAAACACTGCTACACAATTTTAGAACCTTTCCCCTTTCCTGGGCAAAGACAGCTATTTCCCAGCCCTCCACCAGGAGCCTCTTATCCTGGAGCCGCAGGGCATTGCTGCCACCGAAGGAAAGGGAGAAAGCATAAAGAACCAGAGAGAAATACCAACACAATACATGCCTTCCGCATCAGAAAGAAAAAGTTAAGGGCTGTACAGAGAGGGGTGGAAAAATTGTTGCCAGGGCACACAACACAAAGGGTAGGCAGGCTAGACCCTCGGTGCCACACAGCTGCCTGCTTCCGAAGTGCAGACGGTAAGAGAGGAAGCTGTTATTCACAGTCACCCCACTCCACTCCTTTTCAGGGAGGGAGGGAGGGGCGGGCAGCTGGGCTACATAGCAGACATCTAAAAATTCATTACCTTTTATCAGAAGTCTGAAAAAAAGGAAGTCAGTAAGTACAGTTGCCTTCCTAGTAGTTGTCAGAGTTAGGGAGGGGGGGGGTAGATTGGATGTTGAGCCAGGAATTGCCAAGGTGTTTGGCTTTCCTCCGATGCCTTCCATGCGCCTTGGGCAAATAATTTAGAAGAGCAGCTCAAGGACAGAGTCCTACAGGCCTGGTAACAGAGAACTGGAGCCTGCATTTTTTAAATCGTTAAGTTGCAGTTGTTCTTCATCCTAGCACACTAACAGCTGGGCGACATACTGTGTATTTTGAATACTTTACACAAAGGGAGGACAACCAACCCATAATGCTATTTTTTTTTTGCACTGTGGTCTGTATATTCCCTTGGAAAACAAGCAACAATACCAAGACTGGCAATCCATGGGAAAGCTTGGCTGAAAACAGGCAGAAGTGAGGGAACAAACTTAAGAGCCATTCTATGAAGGCCACTGCTAAACAGTCGTAGCTTTGCAGTGAGTAAGCTGACACACTGGAAAAGCTCTGCTACTTTAGAGTAAAAATATTGACCTTTGCAACCTTATAAGCCATTTTATGTTTTTGTTTCCTGTAAAATTCCACAAACCATCCCCTCCAGACATCAACCGCTTTTTGGGAGAGGGGGGGGGAGGAAGCCGTGTTGCCCAGTTCTTTCTCCTGAAAATAGAAATGCACATATTGCTCTAATGAACAAAAATATTACCCATGGAAATGCTTAGTCTTTCAAAGGTGAATGGAGTCGATAGGCGAAATGAGTACCCTTCTTCCCCTTTGAAACTGGAATTCTTTCTAGAGTCCCACATAGTATCTTTTCTAGCTGCTCCTCTGCTTCTCTCCCCGAGACGAGGCTAAGGGCATTAGAAGAACGCATTCTGCTCAGGATGTCTTAGGGCAGGGTTGATGCCAACAAGCAGAAATATTTGTCTTTAAAGTGCAGCAAAAAGGGGGAAGAGGAAGGCTTCCAGGTTCCACCGTTAAATTTGAGTTCATCCAAGTGAATTTTTTTAAAAAAATCCAGACGACTAGATATGTCGTTCAGAATAAATAAAATCAGGCTATGCCTTCCTGGAAACCATTGGGCATAGTGTACATTCACCCTACATACAGAGGAAGATAGACTGAAGGTTTAAAATATTTGGGAAGATAGGACTGGTTCTTGGAACTGCAGAAGCACTTGCTTTCTGTGCAAGGTAGCTAAGTCGAGATTGCCTTCATTTTCGCAGAAAAAAAAATTATATGGTATCACTACTGAAAACCTACTTTCCATTCCCCAATTTTCTGTCAAAAAAACCCCCACCCAAATCTTATTTCTCCAAAGAATGTTTTTCCTTCCCGTTCAATTAACTGACTAATGTTCTCTTATTTAAATTATTTACACCCTCTCTGCTGAATAAAACTCCTTTTATTTCCTACTGGATACATGAGGATGAGCAGTAAGTTGTAGTGGCAGGAATAGCAGAAAATATGTGCGAAATAAAAACTGCAAAACAGACTTGAGAAGACAGAAAAAAAATTGCAGCAGCAGACAAAGACTGCATCATCACTAAGAAGCGCGGGCAGAAAGAGAGGCCTGGTGGAAAGGCCAATACTAGGAGGAGGATGACAACTTTGGATTCCAGACGTAACACTGCAAATATGGGTGCTTTGCTTGGACTTTGCCACATGTCTATCTGTCCTTCAGTGCGGCCTAAACTTCTCTGTGTGTCTGTCCTTTCTTGCAGCTACAGAAACAGAAGACTGAACAGTGAGATCAGGGTGATAGTTCTTTAGGAGGTTGAGAAGAAGGAGCTCCCGGAGCTTCTGTTTCTCCAGAAAGGCCCAGCTCCGTATTCATTTGCTCCAGCTCCTTCTGATCAAGCAGCTCAAAGTCATCGGCTTCTTCTTCCTCCTCCTCCTCCTCTTCTTTCCCGGGCAGAGGAGCTGTTCCCACCTCCTCGTTCTCAGATAGCTGTGCCTGGAGTCTCTCCTCAGGTTCAGCAGGCAGGAACTCAGAGTAACAAGGCCCTTCGGTGTCCTCTGAGGAGTGGAGCAGAGCTGACAGGGTGTTCTGCACAACTGTACTGATGGCCGTAGTGACAATCTCTTGACTCAGCAAATCGATGTGTAGCCCCAGGCCTTGTGCACAGGTAGCTTGGGACGCAGGGATTCCTCCCACCATTGCCTGCCCGTTCCCATTGAAATGAGTATTTACAAAATGCAGGGGTGAGGCCAAGCACAGAATGGATGTGTCCGAATTCATGGCGGCGGCGGTGGCAGCGGCTGGTGCCGCCGCCGCCTCCTCTTCAGCAGAGCTTAGCTGTTGCACACTTTGAACGGGAACCCCAAAATTCTCATCTTTGCTGGATGGTCCCAAGTCTTTGGAATGGAACTCTTCCACAGAAGGGAATTCTGCTAAGTCCTTGGAGAAGGATTCCTCCGGCTCACTGGGGAGACTCTGCTGGTCCAGATCTAAAAAAGCAGACAGACAGTTAGTAAGCACGTTAACTTTTAGCACTCCAGAGATCCCTGCTCTGAACCTTTAATTTGGCTGCTAGCTCAAATATGGGTTTCCGTTTGGTTTACTATACCAATTTCTGAACACACTTGCCTGGCTTTTGTTCCTTTCCCCCCCCCCCAATTCTGATTGGCATTACGATGTTTTTCATCTTTTCCGCCTGAAGCTCTACAAGCCAAGCACTGTACTACTAGCCCAATCTAAAAGTCACAATCTACACAGGAAGCTTCCTGAAGCTTTTCTTTATTATATCTTGCTGTAAGGATAAAGTACCACTGGTAAATATGCATTATGAAATTTCAGTTTATAAAGAATTCATAATTATATTGGCCAGCAGTAGCCCAGAGCTTTGCATTTCCGAAAGTCATTTTTGAGTCTTGTCAAAGCAGGTTTAATTCAATACTTCAGTTTGGTTCACACTCCACTCCAAACAACGAGTGGAAAATTAATATGATAATATACCATCCCTGCTTTGGATGGATCTACAAGGAACAGAATTCCCCATTGAAAGGCCTCCCTTCTTCTTTTCAGGCCTGAAATGGCAGACAAGCACCTCTTCTGCAATATTTTTCAGGAAACGTTAAAAGACAGGCTAGGATATAGGCTGGCATGGTTGCGGTAGGTAATAATCTTGGGTGCCATTTTGTTAGAGGGTGGAGATGAAGAAAAAAGAATGCAAGGGCAGTGGAATCCAATTCAATGAAGCCAATGAACTTTTGTTTATAATTCTGTAATATAACTGGGCTAATTTTTGTAGCATCAGTAACTTCAAAATTAAGGAACAGTTAGAAAATTAACAAGGAAAAGATATTGGAATCTACAAGCCAGAAACATTCAGAATTTTGTGATCCTTTCCAGTTCTTGCTTTATTTTTCTCATGAATGCTTAGTTCTGCCACAAAACAGTATAATTTGTATTGCATCATTCAACAGCTCCAAGCTGAAATATGAAACTTGGTACGGGGGAAAGAAATATTACCGGTACCACCTTCGGACACATCTGTCAGTTGTGGAGTTGTAGCTCTGGAGACCGTGAATCCCCCACTTTCTAGGATAGAGGCCTCCTCATCAGAGAGTTCAGAATCTGTGATTGCTAATGCCAGAGCTGTCTTCTTCACATCTACCTGCAATAAAGATAACATTAAGATTGTATGGCAAGGCTGGATGAGCTCAGTTAAAAAACTCAACAGAGAGAATGCATTTTGAATGCCAACCCAGCCATGTCCCCTATCGGATCAATGCTTATCCTAGATGCTGCATCCTCCTTCAACAAATTATGATGAATAACACAAGTGAAAC
Organism: Vipera berus; assembly: GCF_964194415.1. NCBI lineage: Eukaryota > Metazoa > Chordata > Lepidosauria > Squamata > Viperidae > Vipera > Vipera berus. Next base: position 123,131,771 of record NC_138202.1, on the reverse strand, counting down.
TACAACCCAGAGCAGCAGCAAGTCCAAATAACGTGCAAAGATATCCATATGGGTTGCTAGAATGCTCCTTCTGACTGTTTAACAAACTGCCACATTGGGAAAAGTAGTTCATAGTTTAAAAAATAAGAGGATCTTACTACCTATAAACGTAAAGGAAAGGTGTTGCAGACAGTCAGCATTGACAGAATTTATATTATTGCATTCAAAAACATGAAGAATCTGCTACTTTTAGTCTGCCAGCTTTTAAGAATCTCAGGAAAAAGATTGGTCTGAAACATTTCACCTCCTATTTCAGGTGAGGCTATGACATGATCATTGTTCAAAAATAAATAAAAATGCGTTGAACAAATTCTTTTTTAAACAAAATATACTTTTATTCCCAAGTCGAGAGGCACATGAATATACATACATATTTATTTACCTCTGCTGGGCTTTAAATATCTAATACAAGAGATCGCTACTTCCAGTGGAGTAGACTTATCTATGTTCTGTACCAGCCTGCTACCGGCCCTGCAGAAAAGGCAGGGACAACCCCTTTTACAAGAAGGCAAGAGGCTGGAACTAAGCCTGCCAAATTTATTAACATAAAAACATAAACAGAGCAAACAGAGCAAAGAGAGCAAACACAAACCATGAAACAGGAGCTATTCAAACGGTTGCCTTCAGCAAACCAGCCCTCCCACACATTCCCCTTTTAAACAGTTCAGGGCGTGGCTTCTCTCTGCCTCCTTCCGAGGTGCCCCATTGCCTTCCTCTGTTTAGTCCTGATTGACTGCCTCCTGCGTCGGGTGTCCTTGAACAGGGCCAGCTGTGGGTCATCTTCATCCACACTGTCAGGCTCACACAGCTGGGTCTGCGTCGTAACCAGGTGGGAGGGGCCTGGCTGAGGGCTCTCATCAGCAAGCTCTCCAACACCCTCAGCAACCTCTCCAACACCCCCCTCCTCCTCCTCTGAATCGTCCGACCCAACTGCCGAGCCCACAGGCTGACCCTGAATCACAACAATCTAAGTGAATGTGGCTTTTGAGATTAAAAAAAGGTTCCCTTCCTCTCATTACTTTGCCTCTACACAAATCATGAGAAACCTAAAGTTGCTCTAAACAGGACAGAGTCAAAGAGAAACCTCATGCTTGAAGAACCCAAAGGCTCCCTGGGTAGAAACATCCAATGATGCAAACCAAATGTTGGTCCTCACACACACCCCATCTTCAATGTGAAGTTCAGCTCATCACTCTCTCCAGACTCCTGTAACTCTCTCAAGTGTCAGGTCTCCAGCCACCCCGCTCTTTCAAGCCCTTTTGGCTTCTTCCCTCACCCTTACCACTGGAGAGTAGCCAGACAGTTCTGCTTCACTCTCACTTTCTGTTTCTGCCATTGGTTCGCTGCCAGCTTCCGGCTCAATCTTTCCCTGACGCCCTGTGGAGTAAAACAAAATAAATATTGCCCGAGGCTTCTGTGAGTCAGTCCTATGGAAAAAGGCTTAAGGAAATATTATTTTATAAAAAGTTTTGGTTTTTTTTTACAGTGTGTGCTTCTTCGCACTCCTTGTCCCGATTGCACACTGACATCCATACATCTACAGGCTTTCCAGGCCCTGTGCCCACTGGAGAAACCAGTCAGTCCAGCATTTCTTTAGTATTTTTTGACCTGCATTTTAAATAGTAAAGAGCAGTTGACTTACTTTTCTTTTCATGTTTAAGGTGCAAAGTCTCCATCTTCATGCTGTAGTCCAGTTTCATAAGGATGGGCTCCAAACGGGTATACATTCTTTGAATGAGTTCATGGTAAACTACCAGTGGCCACAGCAGAATGCTAAGTACTGGAAATATGGATAAAACTCAGAGATGTGTTAAAAACATATATATTCTCTGAAGCTAAGGCAGTTAATGTCTTCTCTAGGAACATTAAGTTGCCAGTTACTCTCAATGCTTCTTATGTTCACTGGTACTGTGCCTGACATAGTACCAGTATTGTATAAATAATCTCTCTAGTTGAAGATCATAAGATCAGCACCAACATTGTTAATAATGCATAAACAGAAGGGGGGGGAAACCTTAGACTCCAGAACTAAAATTGAATAAACTGCAAAAATAATTTTGCCGGATGTTTGCATTAGCTTCCCACACCCTAAAAATATGATTGCCCTTATCCCCAAGCTTTATTTTCTTGTGAAGCTGGCAGAGGAAATAGATATCACCATTTGAAACGTCTACTACTGGCTCAACAGAAACATTTGCATGATACCATTTGAAAATTTTGCTGTATTTTCTTTTAAATTGGTTTGCTGACAATTCCCACAAGTTCCTAGAAGCTTACGATATTTGTTAGTAAAAGTGTGTCTTTAGTTTTAAAGGGATGCAAAGGGTTAAACATACTCACAGACAATGTAGGAGATCATGATTCCTGGAACATAGTGTCCTACAATTGCTAGAATCAAGCATCCTGAGCAGATTCTGGCACAGAACTGGGCAAAGAAGAAGTAAGAGGGACAAAAATAATGCTTAGGGGGGGAAAACACTCTCAGAATAGCTAGCGTACGTAGCCTTCTTTGTAACAGACTTAAGAGTGCCTCCCAAATTACAGGGCCCTTTCATTCTTTAATGTTGCTTGCATTCATCCACAAATCTGTTTCACGTACTCTGAAGACTGATCTTAGCTAGCTAATATTTATTTTGCTTCTGAATAGAAGAAAAAAAATATCAAGAATAGCAAGCTACATGCCTGAAATATATTGTTAACTGTCCTTCTTGCACATACTAATTAAGATGCTTTTTGCTTCCCTCGGACAAGCCATAATTAATCCACAGAGAAGGCTGCATCAAAAGAAGTAATATGCAAACCAAGCACAAATGCACAAAAGTTATTAAACCCCAAATTAACAACAGTAAAAAAACAGGAAATGCTTAGAAATGATTATTACGAACAAACAATCTACAAAAGTCTTGAAAACAACTTTGTTAGCAGTGAGCTGATCCACGTAATGTTGTGAGTGGTCCAATTTATTTAAAAAGGCTGAAATGCCATTTTAAAACCTAACAGATCTCCAGTCCTTTCGCCGCGGCCTCAAAACACTCCTTTTCCACCTGGCTGACCTGGACTGACAGGGATTTTAATTATGTTTTTAATTTTTAACTCTAATTTTTAATTTATTTTAATTTTAATTTATTCTACAGGGGCCTTCAATTTTAATTTTTATTTTAACTTCTGTATTTATTGTATGTTATTGTTGTTAGCCACCCTGAGTCCTTCGGGAGATAGGGCGGCATATAAGTCCCAATTAATTAATTAATAAATTTATGCCCACATTTCCTCTCCTTTTTTCCTAGGGCCAGGTATGCTGTCTGAAAGATCAGTTCACGCTGCTATCCCAGTATATGTTTTGGATTAGAAAACAGAGGAAAGGGAAACACAAGGCTGCTGCCTTTGGGTACAGAAATACCAATGTACAGCTCCATCAGGGAGATGCTTATCCAAGGACAATTGCTGGGAAATAACCTGCGTTACCTGTATTTCAACTGAAGTGATGTAATAAAGCCTCTATTACAGTTTTTTGTTTCCACATACATGGAGCGATGCTTTTAAGATCACTGCTTAAAACACTGTTTGTATACCAGGATGACCATGTCCAAATATAGTTATTTTAACATCCGTGCAGAAAAATGTTAGGTAGGAATCAGTTCTAACTCCCCGAGACTATGCATTTTAATGCCTTTTTCTTCTGAAGGCAAACATGCGTTTTAATGCCTTTTTCTGAAGGCAAACGTGGGACAATTTTCCCTAGCACAACAGTAACTATGCTCTGGGCTTCTTACATAAAAGGCCCTGTTGATTCCATACATACCTTGGCAGGGTTTTGCTTCTTATACTGCAGAAGTTCCTGCAGGTAGAGCCTAAAGGTAATCCAGCTCTCAGCCAAGCAACGACAGAGTTCTGAAATGCTGAGCAGGTGAGGTTGTGCTCCTGTCATCTCATGGTCACTGGAATAAAAACGACGTATTAGTAAACCAAGCCTTCAAAATGACAGCCAATATTATATTCAATACAGTAATCTTCACAACAAGCTAGCCAAGGTCCAGTTAGAAACGCCACACTTTGTTTGAAAGAGCTTGGCTTTTAAACCAATGTAAGAATATTTTCAGAAGGGACATCCACCCAGAGGAACAATTTTCGAGGATTTGAAAATATGATCTGTGATCTGATCTGACACAATAAATAATTAAATCCTATAAAATAAGACGAAATAAATAGGCTAAAGAATGTTTAAGAATTTCAAATAATATCACAAATCAAAATACTGAGCTACTTGAAGTAAAATGGCAGACAAGAGCAAGGAAAAATGACAGAAGTAAAGATCTTCCCCAGGATATTAGGAACATGCCTACCTGTCTCCCCCAGGTTCTTCTATGGGTTGTACTGCAGGATAAAAAAAATGGGGAGGGGTGGTTTAAAGCATTAACTGAGAAATGAAACATAGAAATTCAGATTCTATACGCATGTATATGTTTCTTTCTTCAACAAACTGGTCTTTAAATACAGAGCTGAAGAGCTTAGCTTTATAACTGTAGGTATCACAAGGACTATGGGAAAGCAAGACCCACACTTTGGAAGTTGTCCAAATACTGCAGTACTATATTAACGTATACCATGTTTCCCCGAAAGAAGCCCCCCCCAAAAAACTAAGCCCCAGCTTGATTTTTGGGGGTGGGGCTAATATAAGCCCCCCCAAAAGTAAGCCCTAGTTTAGGGGCAAGGGGGGGGTGAAGCTGCCCCACGTGCCCGGCACCTGCTTATCTTACCGGTAGGACCGCTGCAACCAGGCCTCCCATCCCCTGACACATGTCAAGCCGTGTGGCATTTCATGCCGTTGCCATTGCTCACAGAAGGATGCCACATGATGCTTCGGGCTGTTTCTGCCGCTTGTGGCAAGAAGCCACACGGCTCTTTGGGCCACTGCCGTCACTCATGGCAGGAGGCCACGTGGTGTCCTGCCGCAAGCAACGGCAATGACCCAAAGAGCCACTCGGCTTCTTGCCACGAGCAGCGGAAACAGCCCAAACTACCATGCAGCATCCTGCCATGAGCAGCAGCAACGGTGTGAAGCACAACGCGGCTTGACATGTGTCGGGGGATGGGAGGCCTGGTTGTGGCAGTCCTACCGGTAAGATAAGCAGGCGCGGGGCACGTGGGGCAGCTTCACCTTTCCCTTACCCCCACCCTCGCCCCCAAACTAGGGCTTACTTTTGGGGGGGGGCGTCAGAACCCTGGCTGCGGCAGTCCTACTGGTAAGGTAAACAGATGCAGGGGGTGTGGGGCAGCTTCACCCACAATCCCTTAGAGCAGCAACGGCGCAATGCGCCACATGGTAAGACATCTCCCCAAAATAAGACCTAGTGCCTCTTTTGGAGGCAAAAAAATAATAATAAGACTGGATTTTATTTTCAGGGAAACACATTACCAACAACTATTTACTAACTATTTAATATATACTAACAATATTTCATGTACTAAATTAGGCACTGGAAGTCAGGTGTCATATAAACCTAATAATAATAATAATTTGCAAAATGAAGTTGAGCAATTATGGAGGAGGAAATCAATGGTTGTACCAATAGTAATAGGAGCCCTTGGTGCAATACGCAAAGTGCTGCATAGATACAGCGAAATTTTGAACTTAATAGAACTGAATATCCTGACTTTGCAAAAAACCACCCTACTCACAATTGCCTATATACTCAGATGCTACCTTAATAGTTCTTAGGCCCTTGATTAGGACTTGAACTGTTTAAATTTGTACCAGTCCTAGACTGTGAATAGAATTGAAGATTAACAACATCAACAACAAGAAGAAAAATAATAGTATTTTCAGTTGGGACTTTGCAGTTTCCCAAATAGCACAAAGATGTAGTTGACGCTCAGTAGAGCTTTCCTGAACACTTGAACATCTGGCCAAAACTAAATGCAGAACTGGAATTCTAACTGATTTTTTCCATAAATAGTAGTCAAATAAACAAGTCTTAGCAAAAATACTCAACATTAAGAGGGCTGTACCAAAGCTTCCATACCGGAGAAATACAAGTTCTTTGTTGTACTTTTTAAAGTGTGTCTTTGACCACTATGGTTAAAGTCATGAAATATGAAAATTATAAAATCTTCCAATATAGAAATATGTAACATATTTGCTATCCTTTCACCTATGACCTCAAATCATATTTTTCTATTAATTTCACATCATGTTTTCGGATCTTTATTTTGCAAAATCTTTTTAATGCTGGTTCAGTAATAATAAAAATATAACTAACTAAAATAACTAAATACGTATGTAGAATTGTTGTGAAGAACCTGGGACTTTCTTGGCACACAGCATGTCAAACATGGCAATGCAAAGCAGCCAAAAGAGCAACTCAGTTGTGCCCAGCCATTTAAGTCTTAACAACCATGTAAAAAACGTTTGTGAATAAGCTCCTTTGCAACAGAGAACTGAATCCGGAAAGTTTCATCAGTTCTATTTGATGCTTCAGTCACGTTGTTCTGTTACTTATACCATTAAGGCCTGCATATAGTCCCTACAAGCTGCAATCAGGGATTTTCTGTGGTGTACGAACTCTGAACAACTCATTGAAACAATGGGAAACAATCTTGTGAAATTTGTGAGCCAGATTTAGCAAACTCCCCTAACACAGGCACCCAATATTCATAGTCACTGTAAGAACTACTGCTCGTATGAAAGACAGAGTCTGTTCTATCACATGAAAAACTACTGTTAACTCAGCAGCTTAATACAATGGGTATTTCCTGCATCTGTGAATAATCTGAATACCGTACTGCCTGCAAAAGAGTGGAAGCCAGTCAACATGTGTTGGAGCACTACGACTGGTTTACATCAGCCTAGTTTGCTCTTGGCAAGAGAAGAAGGGGACGACAGAGAATGAGGTGGCTGGATGGAGTCACTGAAGCAGTAGGCGTGAGTTTAAATGGACTCCAGAAGATGGTAGAGGACAGGAAAGCCTGGAGGAACGTTGTCCATGGGGTCGCGATGGGTCGGACACGACTTCGCAGCTAACAACAACAACATTTCGCTCTTCCTCGGAGATCTGAAAGGCCTGTACAGCCTTAATTAACCCATTCAGTAACATTAGCCCTATTTCACCTGTTTTACCATATTTTATTTTTGGAAGCTTAGAAAATGCAAAAGACGCATCAATTCCCAAAACTGGTGCAAAATCGGTAATTTGATCATCGGGGTTCCCTGATGAATCCAAAAGAAACAAGTCTGTTTTGCCAAATTCCTAACTACAGAGCTTCAAGAAAATGCTAAGCATGCAGAAGGACGCTTAGAAAAAAAGGGTCCCCTTCTAGATTTCAGTCTGAACAGTAAGTGCTCACTAAAAAGTTCTCGAATTTTGAGAATTCCAATGCACCTCTGAAAAAAAGCAGCTCTGTCAAAAGGATTTGTTAAGTAAATCCGAAAAATCTCAAGAGGTCCGATGGCACCTTTTCTTACTAACACATTTTATGAAAACGTATAAGCTCCTGAAAGCTCATGCTTTTTAATAAAAATGTTATAAAGACTCCTGCTGATTTTTTGCCGCTATCAAGTATTACTGTAAACCATGCCTTCTTACAATGTCTACAAAGGAAAGCGTCAGGTTTAGCTACATGGACTGGAAATACATAAAAAATTATTAAGAAACTGGCATAAATACAAGCAAACATAATTTTCTTAATCAAACGCAACAGAACTGCGTGATATTTCTCCTTTAAGAACTGAGAATGAGGAACCCTCCATATGGACTACAGCTAAAGATTATGCCATACTCTCTCCAAGAAAGTCCTAATCATCTAATCATAACTCTTTGTAATAACTAACAATTAATCATCAATGCCACACCTCCTCTGGAATTTCAACCACAGCAGGATTTTATCATAATGAAACAACTCATCTTCTTGAAAAAGAAGACAAGATTTCCAAGCGTCCACTAGCATCTACTCATTCGAACAGGAATATAGGAATGTCTTATGAAAATTCCACTACTTGAAATAGAAGGCAATCAACACTCCTGAACATTGTTTTGTAATATTACAAATGCTGTCTCCAACCAAATCCATGACATTAAGCTGGCAAGATGCATTTCTTTGGACAAGAAACACGAGAGAAAAATCGGGGAAGAATAGAAAGAAATAGAAGGAAATAGAAACAGAAATAGAAATAGAATACAGTTCTTTATTGGCCAAGTGTGATTGGACACACAAGAAATTTGTCTCTGGTACTGAAGCTCTCAGTGTACATAGGAGCAACAAGTGATAAATCATGATCATAATCATCATAAAAATACATTCATCATAAATCATAAGATACAACACTTAGTGATAGTCATAGGATAGTCTAGTTGTTCTGGCCTGCAATGCCCTATAGCAGGGGTCCCCAACCTTTCTGGGTTGGCCATCCATTGGGAAAGGGAGGGGCAGGCACCTTTATGCGTGCATGCGCACATGCAAATGTGAGTGTGCACACGAGCGGGGCTGAGAGCATGCACACTCCGCAAATGGGGCTAGTGCCGGCGCAAGGGGCACTGAGTGTGCCCACATGCACACTGGCCAGCCAATCATGTGGCCTGCTGGCCAAGAGACCACGGCCCAGTAGTGCCCTATAGCGAACCTTTTAGAGACCGAGTGCCCAAACTGCAACCCAAAACCCACTTATGTATCGTCGGGTACCGGGGCGTGGCCCATTGGGGGTGTGTGGTTCATTGAGTGGGCATGGCCCATTGGTTGGGCGTGGCTACAGTGTTAACAGCAGACTGGGTGGGACTAAAAAGTTCGAAAAATCATTTCTAACTTTGCAAGATCTTTCTTTTTTCCCGTGAGAAGTTGAAATTGATTGATTGAACAGTGGCGGAGGCCTAAACCGAAAAGGTTTTATAAAACCCAGCTGAAAGCCTAGAACTGGGGCAACAGTGTGCATACCCAGAGAGGGCTCAGCGTGCCACCTGTGGCACGCGTGCCATAGGTTTACCACCACGGCTATAACGTTATCTGCCCTATAGCGTCATCTTGAGGGAAGAAGTTGAAACAGTTTATGTCCAGGATGTGAGGGATCTGTAGAACTTTTCACAGCCCTCTTTCTGGCTCATGCAGTATACAGGTCCTCAATAGAAGGCAGGCTGGTGGCAATTGTTTTTTTCTGCAGTTCTAACTATTCACGAAGCATTAATTCAATGCTAACTTCTTAAAGTAGGGAATCTGACAATTCCTTGCTTTTATCATTCACTCCTTCAATCAATATTATGACTGGTATAACCCATTCATTCAGTTAATGGCCTATTAATTAAACATCATTATTAAACTCATGGAGATTAACATCTTGCAAACAGTTTATTTCCTGCAGCAGTTATTTCAATCTCATACACGTTTGTGAGAAATACTATTTCTGCAGTGTTTTCTGAATAACTTTCAAATCCCAGATCCCCTATTACAACAGGTAGCATGTGGTCTTTCCTCGTGATCTTCTCCAGTGCCTCAACAACCAGGATGTTCATTATCAATTACAGTGCCCTAGTTTCAACAGCTGGTCATAAACAACCTCCACAGGATAAATAGATAAAAGGGCTTTTTGAGAAAGAAAAGAGGAGGCTATTGCATAATTCTCAATTATGATAATCCTTTAATTAGCCAAGAGTCTGAAAAAGTTGGCTATAGCAAGTTTGAATCAGAGAAGTTGTCTAAAATAAAATAAATTACTACAAAGCTTGGAAGACAGGACCTCTGGTCCCGGTGACCAACCCAGATTGGATCCTACAATATTATCCTGGGACATGTATATTCACCTTCATTCGTAAATTATTACATCACAACTTGCTTCACATACACAGGATCTGTCATATGGATGCCCTAAATGTCCAGTCTTCAAAAGCTAAAGCTAAAATGAGGGCAGAGCTACCAGTATCATAAAATCATAATTGTGGCTCATGGTACTCAAATATTTAGGACCTAAAAACACAAGAACTGCATTATTTTTCTACAAATCAACCAAAGATAGAGGATGCATATAAGCAAAGAATCAAATACTGTACCTTTAGATGAAAAACAAACTTTAATTCTCAGTGGCTTCCCATGTGGACAATACAATACTCTGCAAACCAACTGAAATACACCACTGCCTTAATTCAGTTTAAGTAAAATCCAAGCAAATTGTGACACAAGTGAACTCATGAATAGATGTTCCCCTGAGTCAGCAATTCCCACTGTCAAATAGCGTTTAGCACCAGTTCACAGATCTGAAATACCCTTGCTTGCCACATAATGTTAAGAAAAAAAAATACCCCTAAATTTCACTAGTAGGAAATAACAGAATTAGAACCCAAAAGTAATAGACTATATTTGGAAAAGTCTTAACTTCTACTGCGTTTACTATGTTCACTTACCTGAGAAATCCAATAAAAATTGGGGCTTCCATCTCTCCAACAGCAGAATACCAATAAAACCAGTACTAAGGAGGAACAGGGGACGTAATGAAGTGGAGGAAAACAACCTGGAAAGTCCCAAAGACAGACATTACAGAAAGAATTGGCAAAAATATAACAAAAGATTCCATTTATTCTGGCTCAATTGTATTACCAGCTATTAATTACTTTCTCTTTCCAAGTCTTCTGGGCCACAATGAATTTCAAGAGAGCAGTAGCTTCCTCAACTTGTGTAAGATTTGAAAAATAAAAAAGGCAAATTAATGGAATTTCTCATACAATTTTTCATCCTTCCCCAATCATTATAGGTTGGTAAACTTTTCTGTCCAAAGGTCATCCTGGTTGTCTGACCAGGGTTTTGGGCAGCAAGAAACCAGGAATCTGTTGTCAGTTGGTCATCTGGTCAGCAGAAAAACAGGTAGGGTTCTTCATGATTCTGAACTTCTGTGGCCTATAAGAGCCCAGCATATTTATTGCCCGCTCCTAGCCTAAGGCTCAGTAATGGTAACAGTGCTAAGGTCCAATCTTTCTTTACCCACACTGATTGTTTCAAAATGCTCTTGCCATAAGCACAAATAGATTGCTAAATACATTGCTCTACAAGTTCTTTCACAAAGTGCAGGCAACTCTCTCATTCTCTGCTACATGGTTAAGGATGAAGGGAAGGCAGAGAGAAGTCAGTTAGTTCCCAGAAATAAGTATTCAAGTGTTGCTGAGTGCTACATTTGCAGATACTTGAAGGTATCTTTTGGGAAAGAAATGTAAGGCCAATCAAAAACATTCAAAGGAGTAGAAAAGGTTTAAGTGAGCAGTAAATGCCATCATGATCAAAAAATTATATAACAATTGCGGCTATATTAATTTTTAGAAAATCATCCTTTTTATACATGAGAACAACTCCAATTACTTTCTACTGTCTTATCAGTATCAGTTAAGTTTTTTTTAATAGAGAAACATCTATACATCATCTTAATAATCCTGGAAAATTGGTTTTCTCATTATAAGAGAAAATTGGAAAATAAAAAAATAGCTTCAGAGTCCAGCTAACTCAGAATCAGTTTTATTTGCATTTATGTGGATATTTCAAATATTATTAGATTTTTTATTATTATCCCCCAGAGTATGAGTGTACATACATCATGGAAACATATATTCTGAAAAACTGAAGTTAAATTACAGGCACCTACCTACCCATTTATAATGGTTATACAGATGTCACCTAGGAATTTGAAATATTTTAATCCTAACATGACTGGCTTCTAAAAATGTAATAATGACCATTTTTCTTGTAGACCCACATTAATTCTTTTATTCTCATAGAGTATCTAAAAAGTTACTACACAGAGTAACAGAAAAATTATCTCGCTATTTTTAATCCAAGTCTTCATAACAGCAGCCACCGGAAATATAATTCCAATCCCTGCATGGTTCCAATCCATGAATATGCTTTGCCGATAGTCAGCTCATTGTCTCTAAGAGTAAACAGGATGTTTTGTTTTGTTTTGCAGCAGTTGCTGGACTCTACCAGTCAGCCTTGTTAAATATTGCTGTCTGTGCAGAAGCCACATAGCTAGAAAGGAAGGAATGTGCTAGTATAACACTTCTCAGCAATTATAGGCTTGACACAATCTCAGTTGGCAGAGGGTAAGCAAAAGCTTCTTGGGCTTACAACCTACTTACATTGCCAGGAGTGACTAAGCAATCAGCCCCAAGACGTATACTATAAAGTAAACCATGTGTATCTTATGCAGTGAATATACACAAACTAACGAGAAACACTCCTGGGCAAACCTCCAGTTATCTGTAACTGCTAGTAACAGCCCTTGTTTATCACAAGTCAATCCTAAAATTCTTGGCAATAGTTACGAACAGAAAAAAAATCCACTTACACACTGAGAATAAAGAACGAAAATTACTCGAAGCTATAGATAACAAATGTTAAATTCTGCATGTTGGACTGTGACTGCACTCTTTTAGATCAACCTGCAAAGAACTCTGGAACAGATAACCCAATGCATAATCTTCTCAGGTTCACACAGTACATGTTTACTTTGTAGTTCCACTGGAAGTAAGATTAGTGGTATTTACCTGAACAAGTATAGCACAGGATTGTTTTGTATGGCATCATTCAGTGGCACTCCCTATACTTCAATTGCTAAAAATCAGAGCCTGGCATTTACATTACTATCTCAGGGCAAAGCTAGAAAAATTTCAACCTCTCTGGAGAGCTACCGCAAGGCAGAGGATAATACTTTAGACAAACAAAATACCCGACTATTCATCAGTGAGTCATTAATTTTGAGATGCAATCCCTCTTTGAACTATACTTTTAACCCAAGGCACTATACTGAATCTCTATACACAGGCAACTAAAAACAGCCTAATTTTGTTCAAGTAAAATCAAAATGAGATTTACAATTTGCATCACATACGTACTTTCAAGACTCTTATAACACTTGTATGTCTCGCAAAACCATTTTTACAGCACTCTATCCACAACTATCCATTTTTATCACTGATACATTTAAATCTCATTCTTTTATACTTATTTAGCTACTGTCTCCGTTTGGGGAGGGGGATTCACTAGAGCACAGCAGAGAATGCTTAGATATAATATCCAATAAGAATATGCATGCTTTCTGTTTCACTGCTTAGAAAAATAAATCTAACATGCTAGAAAACATTTCTTTGGAAATTTGAAAATAAGCAGTGAGTTCTTGTTTGAATCAATATATTGCAACAGCCAACATTATAGGGTATATAAAAGAAATCTAGAAACTCCCAGAATGTAAAATCAAGAATACAGGTGTCAAGTAACACAAATGGTCTAACCATGTAATCTCCACAAATTAGCAGTTAACAGTATAACTTGGTATTTATAATTTAATATCATGCCATCCTTCTCACTGCTCATATATTAGGAAAAAATTCTACTCTTGCAATAAAGTGTGAGGCATTCAGAGTAATATCCTGGTAGCAGAGGATGTTCCTGCAGAGACATACCTCTTCAAGAAAAAGTAATTTACATTAGCTAAAACATCAACTGTATTTATTTCAGTCAGTTTATATCACCACTCACTCACCACCTCTTGACAATAAACAAAATTTATTATTTTATTTTTCCATATCAGGCTATCAAATGACCCTTATTTCAACACAGCCATCATTTTGTACTGCAGTATTCAGGAATATATAAATAATTTACAATCTGCATTAGAAAATATTTTTCTAAGTATTGGACTTGATCTGAGAGAAACCTGGATACTAGCTTGTATTGTGCTGTCTAACACTGGCCATATTATTACTGCTGAGTTTAATTTACCACACAAAGTTGTTGTGAGAATTTGGGATGCTCCCACTCCCACATCTCTACACTATTGACCCGTTTTCTAATTTCACCATCTAATAATTCCCACATATGCCCATCTAACACAACGTAGACCAAATCTCTCATTTCCTACACCCCCCCACACACACTCTTTTTCAAGACAGTCAAAAGAATATGGGCAGCTAATTTGTAACATTAATGGGAATTGCTAAGCACACTGATTTGTGCTTTTTAGATTGTAAGCCGCCCTGAGTCTTCGGAGAAGGGCGAGATATAAATGGGATTTAAAAAACAAAACAAAAAACCCCCCCAAAAATATTATTAGTCAGAAACCATTCTTAAGGTTGCGCATGAAAAGACCCACACTGTGTAATTTAACCTAGGTCGACTCGCAACCAAATTCAAGTTTCTGTTTATTCACGAACCTAACTGGGTGACTGAGTCAGTGATTTTTCTCAGCTCACATCTTCCTCCGAATGTTTTTGCATCTATGGGCCCTATGCATGCCTCCTTGAAGTCCTTAAGAAAGAAAGAAAGAAATTGGGGCAGGAGGAGTACAAGACCAGAAGTGAGCCTAAGATCCGAGACCTTATACCAGGGGTCAGCAACCTGAAACAGTGAAAGAGCCACTTGGAACCGGTTCCCTCACAAAAGGAAAAACTGGGAGCCACAAGAAAATGTGTGTGCATGCGCGTACATGCGCAGAACAGGGTTTGAAGAGTGGAGCCAAGGCGAGATATACACCTACCCTGCATATTTGAATTGATTGGTTGAAATTTTTTAGTCCCACTTTTTTTTTTGGGGGGGGGGGACTACACATAGCAGAGGACTGGGAGCCACAGGATACGGCGGGTTGCAGACCTGTGCCTTATACAGATCTTATTCAGAGAAAGATCTATGCAGTAATTGATGGGTATCATTAGGCATTGTTTCCACTGCCACGAATCGATCCCTTCTCAAGCCATTTCGCTCTGTATGGAAGGCCTCCTCCTCCTCCTTGTAACCCTCTCCCAGCAGTCTCGGTAGCCAAGGGGGGTGGGCAGGGGACTCCGCTCAGAGTCCGAAAAACCTCCCGGCACCCCCTCCAGCTAGCTCTCCTTCCCCTCCGGGCGCTGCCCCGCGCGACCCCAGGCTCTGCTTTGCGCCACCGTCTCTTCTTCCGCTCACCACAAAGCGGCTCCGAGCGCCCCGGCCCCGGCCAGGCTTTGCGGCGGCCTCTCCCAAACCAATAGCCGCTGCACGGCAGTCACGGTGGCTTCCCAGCCTCTCAGACGTCGCCTCAGCCGGACGGCTAGAGCCGACACCTCCTGCTCTTCCTCTTCCTCTTCCTCAGCTTCTGCCGCTCCGGGTCCGGACACCGTCGCCGCCTCCCCTTCCTCAGCGACTGGCACGCTCGGGCCTCCGCTCGCCATCGCTTCAGCCAGCGATGAGCAAAGAGGTGAAAGGGAAGAGCGGCAAGTCCGCCTGACAGCCGCCACCGGAAGTAGCGGCGGCGGCGGCGGCGGCAGTAGTAGCAGCAGCCGCGGCGGCGGCGGCAATGCACGGATGCCAACTTGGTGGTAAAGTCAAATCACGTGAATCCCTCCCCCCTCCTTCGGCACGTGAAGGAGGATTCCCCCCCCACCCACGCCCTCACGCAGACCCTTCACGCATTTGCTACTTAGGTAGAGAGGCGAAGCAACCGAGTAGCAGATGCCTCTGTTGTTGTTCCCCGGACGTCTGCTCCAGATTGTCATAAGACAGAGGTCTTCAAACCTGGCCCTTTTACGACTTGTGGACTTCAACTCCCAGAATTCCTCAGCCAGGCATGCCTGGCTGAGGAATTCTGGGAGTTGAAGTCCACAAGTCGTAAAAGGGGCAAGTTTGAAGACCCCCTGTCATAAGAAGACCGTCCTCTGACGGAGCGTAGGAGCTCAGCAGTCATTTCCCCACCGCCACCACCACCCACCACCACCTTGTGCCTCTGACTCGGGGGCTAATTGCACGCTGCGCCAAGGCTTTCCGAAGAAGCCGCTCGTTTTCCCTTTCCCAAGGCAAAGCTCGCCCTTCCCCGGAGGGTTTCCTTTGGACCCGAGGTGGAATTATAACGTCAGTCGCTCCGTAACTCATCCTGCAACCAGTCCGCCAAGCCTTTCATGTCTGGCTGGCGCCCTGGAAGAGCGGCCGCAGAAAGACCGCCTCCTCTCCCGCCCCAGGAAGAGGAAGGCGAGAAGCCGCGCCGGGCCTGGCTTCTTCTTTCTTTTGGAAGGTGCAGCTCAGTCCAGAGCTGCCCGATCGCTGGGGAGCCGGGCTCCAGAGGCGGCGGCGGCGGCGGCGGGGTGGGGGGGAAGGCAACTAGATCTTGCAGTGACAGGGTCCCATCGCCGCTCCGCTCGAAACGGGGAGTCGCCTGCCGAAGCCTCTTCGCGCTCCTCGATCGAGATGGACCTAGACAAGCTTCTTCTGGACGAGGAGGGCGCTTTCTCCCTCAGCGGCTTCCAGGAGTTCACGGTGAGTTGTCTTCGTCGTCACTCTCGCCCAACCCGCCCCAAGCTGTCCATTTCTTGTTCTTCAGCTTTCCTCTCCATCCTGTGCGTCGTCGCTACCTTTCTTTACTGATCGATAATCGATCTGTTGACGCGCCCTTGCTTTGAATTCTGACAGAAAGGCGTGTCAGTTGTTTTTTTTTTTTGCTGGAACCGAGATAAAGCTCTACTGAACTGCTTTAGATCACCCCGAGATCTACCAGCAAACTCATTTTCTCCTTTCAGCCCAGTTTACATTCCCCCCCCCACACACACACACAATGTTTCTGTATCAGCGAATCCATTCCTTTAAAGCTCACACGGAGTGTGAATTGTGACGTTCCTTAAAATTTCAGAGCCTGAACACCTACCTCCTTATACTGAGAATATAAGAGATCAAAAGAATAAAATGTAAATTATAATCGGATAGAGGTATAACAAGGGCTAAACTCCTGAAGTGTTTAGAAACGAGGACATTCTGTTGTGGAGAAGGAGGCTTTGCCAGGTCTTCACGATGGCATTTTCCACATCTTCATAGGATCAACTAGACTTAGTCATTTTTGACTTCAGTATGAAGCCTGTTTACTATAATTTTGATGGTCTGGATTACTCTAGAAAATGCTATAAATCAGTGGTGCAGAAATTTACTCAATAATGTTTTGTTTTGAATCAGCCCAAAACCCTAGGGAAACTTGTTGCTTTGTGCAGCATTTTCTTAACACTATTGCAATTGCTTTGCCACTGAAAAAAGGCATTGACAATCTCCAGTTAGACTGGAGGGAGGTGTTAAGAGCGGGATGAGCTTAGACACCTTGCTTTGCAGGAAGTGGCAAAGGCCTGACCTCCCCAGAATCCCTGAAGCCTTATCTGACCATTCCCAAGGGAATGCAGTCAGTCGGGCTAGATTCTTCTAACTAATAATAGGTAATTAATAATAAAGCTTCTGCTTGAGTTTATCCATGAGGGTAATGGTTGCTTGCACCTGACTCCTCCCCACACTTGACAGGGCTTATTGGCATTTATAAACGTTCTCATAAGATACAGACTTCCATGCAAAAGAAGTGAAGAAACTTTTTCTTGGACTTCTGTCATATTCCTTATGACCAAGTCAAATACTGATTTCCCTTAAATTTTATTTACACTTAGATTCAGTTAAAATTAATAAAAAGTATTATTAATAAAATTAATAATACTTACCCCTTCATGGATTACTGCCTTGTCGTGGCGAAGGGGCTTGCGTAATTCAATGAAGCTATGAGCTATGCCGTGCAGGGCCACCCAAGACGGACAGGTCATAGCTGAGAGTTCTGACAAAACGTGATCCACTGGAGAAGGAAATGGCAACCCACTCCAGTATCTTTGCCATGAAAACCCTATGGACAGTACCAAAAGGCAAAACGATATGACGCTGGAAGATGAGCCCCTCAGGTCGGAAGGCGTCCAATATGCTACTGGGGAAGAGCAGAGGGCTAGTACTAGTAGCGCCAGAAAGAATGAAGCGACTGGGCCAAAGCCGAAAGGACGCTCAGCTGTGGATATGTCTGGTGGTGAAAGGAAAGTCCGATGCTGTAAAGATTTTTTCTCCATAGGAACCTGGAATGTAAGATCCATGAATCAAGGAAAGCTGGACGTGGTCAAACAAGAGATGACAAGACTGAACATCGACATCTTAGGTATCAGCGAACTAAAATGGACAGGAATGGGTGAATTTAATTCAGATGACCATCAGGTATACTACTGCGGGCAAGAATCCCTCAGAAGAAATGGAGTAGCCTTCATAGTCAATAAAAGAGTAGGAAAATCAATACTGGGATACAATCCTCAAAATGACAGAATGATCTCAGTTCGAATCCAAGGCAAACCATTCAATATCACAGTAGTCCAAGTCTATGCCCCAACCACCAGTGCTGAAGAGGATGAAATTGACCGGTTCTATGAAGCCCTACAGCACCTTATAGAAGTAACACCAAAAAATGATGTCCTTATCATCATGGGGGATTGGAATGCTAAAGTAGGAAGCCAAAAGATAACTGGAATAACAGGCAAGTTTGGCCTTGGAGTACAAAATGAAGCAGGGCACAGGCTGATAGAATTTTGTCAAGAGAATACGATGGTCATAGCAAACACTCTTTTCCAACAACCCAAGAGACGGCTCTACACATGGACATCACCAGACGGTCAACACAGAAATCAGATTGACTATATGCTCTGCAGCCAAAGATGGAGAAGCTCTATACAGTCGGTAAAAACAAGACCAGGAGCTGACTGTGGCTCAGACCATGAGCTTCTCCTTGCAAAGTTTAGGCTTAAACTGAAGAAAGTAGGGAAAAGCACTAGGCCAGTCAGGTATGAATTAAATCATATCCCTGTTGAATATACAGTAGAGGTGACAAATAGATTTAAGGAATTAGATCTGATAGACAGAGTGCCTGAAGAACTATGGACAGAGGTTCGCGACATTGTACAACAGGTAGCAACCAAAACTATCCCAAAGAAAAAGAAATGCAAGAAAGCAAAATGGCTGTCTGAGGAAGCTTTGCAAATAGCTGAGGAAAGGAGGGAAGCGAAAGGCAAGGGAGAAAAACATAGATATGCCCAATTGAATGCAGAATTCCAGAGAATAGCTAGAAGAGATAAGAATGCCTTCTTAAATGAACAGTGCAAAGAAATAGAAGAAAACAATAGAATAGGGAGGACCAGAGATCTTTTCAAGACAATTGGAGAGATGAAGGGAACGTTTCATGCAAAAATGGGCATGATAAAGGACCAAAATGGCAGGGACCTAACAGAGGCAGAAGAGATTAAGAAGAGGTGGCAAAATTACACAGAAGAACTATACAAGAATGAGCTTAACGTCCCAGATAATCACAATGATGTGGTCACTGACCTCGAGCCAGACATCCTAGAATGTGAGGTGAAGTGGGCCTTAGAAAAGCTGAGCAACAACAAAGCTAGTGGAGGTGACAGTATTCCAGCTGAGCTATTCAAAATCTTAAAAGACAGTGCAGTAAAAGTGCTACACTCAATTTGCCAGCAAATTTGGAAAACTCAACAGTGGCCACAGGATTGGAAAAGATCAGTTTACATTCCAATTCCAAAGAAAGGCAGTGCCAAAGAATGTTCAAACTATCGCACCATTGCACTCATTTCTCATGCTAGTAAAGTCATGCTTAAAATCCTACAAGCTAGACTTCAGCAGTATGTGGATCGAGAACTACCAGAAGTACAGGCAGGATTTCGAAGAGGCAGAGGAACTAGAGATCAAATTGCCAACATACGCTGGATCATGGAGAAAGCTAAGGAGTTCCAGAAAAACATCTACTTCTGCTTCATTGACTATGCTAAAGCCTTTGATTGTGTGGATCATAACAAACTGTGGCAAGTTCTTAAAGAGATGGGAGTACCAGACCATCTTATTTGTCTCTTGAGAAACCTATATGCGGGTCAAGAAGCAACAGTGAGAACTGGACACGGAACCACTGATTGGTTCAAAATTGGGAAAGGAGTCCGGCAAGGCTGTATACTGTCGCCCTGCCTATTTAACTTATATGCAGAGCACATCATGAGAAAGGCAGGGCTAGATGAATCAAAAGTTGGAATTAAGATTGCCGGAAGAAATATCAACAACCTAAGATACGCAGATGATACCACTCTAATGGCAGAAAGTGAAGAAGAACTAAAGAGCCTCTTGTTGCGGGTGAAGAAGGAGAGTGCAAAACTTGGGTTGAAACTTAACATTAAGAAAACCAAGATCATGGCAACTGGCCCTCTCAATTCCTGGCAAATAGATGGGGAAGAAATGGAGGTAGTGACAGATTTTGTTTTCCTGGGCTCCAAGATCACTGCAGATGGGGACTGTAGCCAAGAAATTAAAAGACGCTTGCTCCTGGGGAGGAAAGCCATGGCAAATCTAGACAGCACACTAAAAAGCAGAGACATCACCCTGTCAACAAAAGTGCGTATAGTCAAGGCTATGGTCTTCCCAGTTGCAATGTATGGCAGTGAAAGTTGGACCATAAGAAAGGCTGAGCGCCAAAGAATTGAGGCCTTTGAACTATGGTGCTGGAGAAGACTCCTGCGAGTCCCTTGGACTGCAAGGCGATCAAACCGGTCAGTCCTAGAGGAGATCAATCCTGACTGCTCTTTAGAAGGCCAGATCCTGAAGCTAAAACTCAAATACTTTGGCCACCTAATGAGAAGGAAGGACTCACTGGAGAAGAGCCTAATGCTGGGAAAGATCGAGGGCAATAGAAGAAGGGGACGACAGAGAATGAGGTGGCTGGATGGAGTCACTGAAGCAGTAGGCGTGAGCTTAAATGGACTCCAGAAGATGGTAGAAGACAGGAAGGCCTGGAGGAATGTTGTCCATAGGGTCGCGATGGGTCGGACACGACTTCGCAGCTAACAACAACAACAATAATACTTAAGAAGATTATTCTCCATTCACTAAAATTATAATTTAATAACATTTGGGAGACTCCCCAGGCCATATCAAAGCTTTGGAAGACCTGCTAAAACACTGGGAATCCAAGATCCTAGATTGTGCACCTTTACTCTAATGCTTATAAGAATTGTTGGGAGTCTTAAGAGAGTAGAAAGGGGCTGGCAGTATTTACCTTTAAAAGTAATAGAAAAACTGGTTGGAAGCCATGTATTTTTATATATGCTTGCTTACTTAATTCTTCCCGTTTTTTAAAATTTCTCTGTGCAATAAATAGCAAGTATATTACAGCCTTGTTTATCTCTAGAGAATCTAGAGTATAGTAGAGTGAAGTAGAGATTTTGGTTTGGTTTGTCGGCATTTGTGGCATGTGCACAAAATATGCTAAAACTAACAAGCAGGGAATACTTGAGGTAGACATATGACATAAGCGTTATTCTTGGCAAATATCTATGGACCTATTTGTTGATGACAATGGCATATGGAGGATTGAAATTAGAAATTTAGAAAGGAAGAAATGATAGAATGTGCACTGAAAGAGGGAGAAAGGTGTGTGGTGTGTGTGTGAAATTAAGAAAAAGGGGGAGCATATAATTGATCTGAATGAAAGTTGTCTGACTTTGTTAGTGGAGTACATACATGGAAGTAAAGGTATAAGTTTAATTCTCATTGAAAGGACCAAAATGTATGTCAGAAAGTATTCACTGAAGTTCTAAGTTATATCCGACGTTAAGATATTGTGAAGGTTGCCTTACCAAGTGTGTTGCTGCCACAGGATACTGCAGATTTTCAGCTGCATGTCATGTTAACTGCTGATATTTTGAATAAGCATCTTGATCTCAAACTAGAAATACTGTATGCCTCCAAGCAGGCACCAGCCTTTCCTTTTGGAGGAAAAATGTTTTGATCTTTTAAATCCAGACTTTAGAGAAACAGAGAAAAGAGAGCTTCCCCTCCAAAATAAGTGGCCAACTTGAAGACGGCTAAAGAGAGCAGCCTCAAAAATAATTTAATTGGAATTAGAAAGTGTGTGTGCACATGTGCGCCCTCCCCCCCCCCCACACAAATAATTTTGCTGTTGCTGAGAGCAAAATCAAGGGCAAGATATTTGTGATTGAGTAAATTCATGAGAGTCTAAAAGTAATTATTGTTATGTTGCTGTTTATTTTGGTTTTATTATATAGTGGTTTTGAATTTTACTCAGTGGTAGGATTCAAATATGGGAACAACCAGTTCTCTATGTTGATGCCACTTCCGGAAGTCCATTCTGGGCCTGGGCAACAAAAAGTGGTGCGAACCGGCTGAATCCCACCACTGGTTTTACTGCTGTAAACCATGGTGTGGTGGTATGTAAATTTCATAAATAAATCAGCCAACCAGCTATACAATATTTCGTAAGTTGTATTGTTTTCACTGTAAAGTTGGTTAGAATTAAATGACTGTAAGGAAATAAAAGCCAGTAGTATTACAGCATATAAATGTACAAAAATAAATATATGTTGATGTCATAAATAAAGGATTAAGAAACTATGGCTTAATGTAATAGATAACACAGGCTTAGGAATATATATGAACAGAATAAATGAAAAAAGCAACTTTGTGTAATGGCTTGGGTTTAATGGATTGTTAATTAGATTAGAGATACCACGTGAGGGAAGGGATACAGTATATGAAAGTTTTGGAAATTGCACCTTGGAAGTTTGAAAAGACCCTTAAGGTATAATTCTACATGCCTCAGTGTTTATTTTTTCATTATCCCGCTTTCTGTTATTTTGATAAACAACTCAAGACAGGGAAAATACGTAATATTCATTCCTATTTTTCCCTGTGATGTGCGTTGGGCTGAGAGAGTGACTGGCCCAGCCAGCTTCCATGTTTAAGGTGGCTTTAGAACTCACAGGCTCCTGTTTTCTAGCCTGATGCCTTAACCACTAGACTAGGGGTAGGCAACCTCGGCTCTTTTATGACTCATGGACTTCAACTCCCAGAATTCCTAAGTCAGCTATGCTGACTGAGGAATTCTGGGAGTTGAAGTCCATGAGTCATAAAAGAGCCGAGGTTGCCTACCCCTGCACTAGACCAAACTGGTTCAGTAATGTAGATCTAGGCAGATTTTTCTGAAGAACAAGTCACAAGATGAAAGTTGCTTATAATATTCCTAAAGGTGCTTAGGACATGTTTATGTATTGAAATGAAATCTTTGGTTGTTTGTGATTGGTGTGGGGAGAAAGATGGTGTGTTTTGTGTATTATAGAGTTATGGATTTCTTTTTTCAGTTCCTTCCTAAGCACCAGCAGTGGAGTGATCGTGTACGTAAACGACTTTACTATGGCTGGGATAAAGACACTGCCCTTGATAATCTCTCAAGTCCAGTTGCAGGTGAGTTTAGTTTAAGAGAGGAAAAAATGAAATGCTGGAGAAGATTACACACTATTGGAAATTGGACCAAGGCTTATCTTCACATATACACCCAATTGGCTATATAATCAATTCTGTCAAATTGTAGCTTACTTTTAAAAGAGTTCATGAATTCTCACCTTGCTTTGCCCATTTGTTAGCATTACTGGGCTAGTTAAACATCTGAGAAGGTAGTCGAGTATATAAGAGTTCTCTGAATTATGTTGTAAATATGCAATACTTCACAGCTAGGCCCAAGCACTTGATAGAAAGTACCATAAACTAAATGGGAAAATGTTCAAGAAAAAAAGTTCAGTGGTTTTTGCCATAAGATTTTCATTTTAAATGAAGTATAGGATCAGGTATGGGTAGTGGGTATACATAAGAGAGATGAAATGAAGAACAGAAGAATAGCTTTCTCCTTAATGCTATTTTATTCTGCATTTAGAAATTAATCATGAGTTGCCCATTTCTAAGAACTAAATGAATGAAAGGATAGAGAACAATCAAAGTTTAGTCTGTCCCAACAGAATATGTTACTATTATTTCATTTAAAAATATAACAATTACATTTATTCTCATATGTAATTCCCCAAAGATATGCTTTTTTCCTAAAATTTATATGAATTATTTCTAAATGATATTCAGTAAATTAGGTATTTATCTTTGTTCTGGCAGAGTCTATTGAAGCAGATCCTGTTGTTTAGCTTGAAAATAAATTTATAATTTTGTTTACATTCCTAATTTTAGCCAGTAAATAGCTTTCCAGCTTCTATCCAAGGTTCCTGATCAATACTGAAATTAGAGAAAATGTTCAATGAAAACAAAACAGCTTTTTTCAACACTACATCTTGATGTTATTATTGCTTTTATAGTAATAAATTTTGTAAGGAGAACTTGCAGAGATTGGGATACTTCTAAGTCAGACAAGTACCAAAGTCCTAACAACAGACTTGATACAAGTCTCATTAATTATAGAGACGCCTTTAAGATGTAAATCAACTTAAACCAAGGTTTGGGAGTAAAGAAAATAAATCTGACAAATGCAAATCTATAGTGGAAGAAGTATCTTTTTTCTTCTTTACCGTCTCCCCTGTTAGTAACACATCTACCTGTAACTTTCTTATGTCTGAGAGGCTTTTGAGGGGAATCAAATGGGAAAAGGTGCAAAAGGATTTGTTTTGAAATATTTTGGGTGTGAAATTTTTACAAACTATCACCCTCCACCTCCAAATGAGAAACTGCTAGTGTGAGCATGAGAGAGGCTGTTTAGAATTCCTTCTCAGCATTTGTTATCTCTCGTTCTTGAACAATAATTTTAATCAAGTGTGGTTCAACACACACACACACACGTACACACACACACACACACACACACAGGGAGAGAGAGTGAAGCGTTCCAGGAACGGATGTTCCGTTATGTTAACTTCCGTTAAGTTTGAGCAAGGCATTTCCTCAGCTTGAGAAAAAGGATCTCTTTGCGTTGTATTGATGTCAGCTATTTTTATGTTCTAGATATTGCTGTTGAATTACTTCAGAAAGCTGCTCCTAGTCCAATTAGGAGACTTCAAAAGAAATATGTTTCTCATGTCTCCCGGTATGGCCTAATTCTCCTTCTGCTCCTTTGGCCCACTTTTTTTTTCATTCATGTTTATTTCTTTTGAAAAAATAGTGCTGTGGAAAAAGATATTTTCTTATT
This sequence comes from Vipera berus, assembly GCF_964194415.1. Classification (NCBI taxonomy): domain Eukaryota; kingdom Metazoa; phylum Chordata; class Lepidosauria; order Squamata; family Viperidae; genus Vipera; species Vipera berus. The sequence continues at coordinate 123,106,942 of NC_138202.1, read as the reverse complement.
GTGGGGAAAGAATGACTAGAAAGAAAAAAAATACTTTATTTATTTATTAGACTTTTATTCCAACTTTATTACTTAATAAAGGCTACAAACATACGTACTGCTTCTTCCTCCTATTTGCCTCACAAAAACAATCCTGTGATGTGAGTTTGGCTGAGAGAGTGTGATAGGCCCAAAGTCACCCAGCCAGTCTTTGTGTCTTCAGTGAGACTAGAATTCACAGTCTCCTGGTTTCTATGCCACCACCTTAACCACTACACCAAACTGGAACTCTTGTTATATGATAGCTACTTATAATTGTGAATAGTTAAAATTACTATAGGAGAGTTCTTTCTAGAAATTTCTGCTTGAAAAAAAAGTTAACTGGATCAGAAGGTAAAAAGGTGGCCTTGCCAACAGATTTTTAGTGAGAGATGATAGAAAAAAATGCTGTAAATCCTAAGAGATTTTTCATATTGCTCTTGGGACCTTCAAAAGAGCAAACTAATTTTTCTATATTTGCTGCAACATCTTTCAGACACTTGTTTGAATCATAAGAGGAAGCATGTTGGTTCAGAATAAAGAATCCTTCTGTTCTCATGACAGCCAATTATAAGAAGGCAGTAAACAAAATGTGATCAGGATAGTATTTCTCATTGTTTTAAATCCAAATCAGGAATGTTTCCACTTTTTATCAGCATTCAAGAGTGGAGCTTATAAATATACACAATAGCTATTTTAGACAGGCAATGCTCTTTACATGGGGCTGCCCTTGGAGTGCACCCGGAGGCTTCAGCTGGTGCAAAATGCGGCCGCGCGGGTGCTTATGGAAGTATCTCGATACTCCCATGTTACACCACTCCTCCACAAGCTGCATTGGCTTTCGGTTGCCCTCCGGGTGTGATTCAAGGTGCTGGTAATAACCTTTAAAGCCCTACATGGCTTAGGCCTGGGGTACTTGCGAGACCACCTGCTGCCATTATCAACCTCCCATCACCCGGTTCGCTCCCACAGAGTCGGCCTCCTCAGGGTGCCGTCGGCCAGGCAATGCCGTCTGGCGACCCCCAGGGGGAGAGCCGCCTCTGTGGGCTCACCGACCCTCTGGAATGAACTGCCTCCGGAGCTGCGGATGGCCCCTGACCTTCGGTCCTTCCGCCGTGACCTGAAGACTTGGTTATTCCAACAAGTGGGTCTGGACTATGTTTTTAAAATTTGGCTTTTATTGAGTTAAATTGTCATGTATCTATTACATTTATTGTTTAATTCTTTTTTAAATTTTGTATTCCATGTTCCTTAAAGTTTTTTGTTGTGAGCCGCCCTGAGTCCTTAGGGAGAAGGGCGGCATATAAATTCAATAAATCTAATCTAATCTAACCTTTATTGTCATTTTTTACTGTGGGCACTCTGGCACACATTAAATGTTGCAGAATATATCATAATTTTAATAGTATTTGGTTGTGCAGCTAAAATGGCCTCAAGAAAGATCTCTATTTGAGTCCTGTGCAATGAAATTTGCAATATACTGCTTCTTTTAGGGAAGCTTGTATTTCTCCCTGCTCCATGATGTTGGCCTTGGTTTACATCGAGCGACTTCGGCACCGTGATCCTGAATACCTACAGCAGATCTCATCCTCTGATCTTTTCTTGATTTCCATGGTGAGTAATTGGGTTGGGATGAAGGCAGGCAAAGCAGAATGCTTGTGTGTGAGAGCACGTGTGTTTGTTTATATAACTCCACACATTTAATCATCTTAGAAAATAGAAGATACATGTACTTTATAATGAGTCTTTTCTCAAGATGTATACAACTGTAACGCTATGAAAAAATGTTCAGTTCAGGTTCTTTTGTCTGTACTACAAGCTGTCTTGATCCTTCCAAACATCATCATTTCACAACATTCTCACCATGGAGATATGGTGGTCCAGTTGATAAAGATATGATATTTTTAAAAAGTCTGAAAACTTGTATTGGATCCTAAACTACTATAAGGTAAAGGTAAAGGTTCCCCCGCACATGTGTGCTAGTTGTTTCCAACTCTAGGGGCCGGTGCTCATCTCCGTTTCAAAGCCGAAGAGCCAGCGCTTGTCCGAGGACGTCTCCGTGGTCATGTGGCCGGCATGACTAGACGCCAAAGGCGCACAGAATGCTGTTACCTTCCCACCGTAGTGGTCCCTATTTTTCTACTTGCATTTTTACGTGCTTTCGAACTGCTAGGTTGGCAGAAGCTGGGACGAGTAACAGGCGCTCACTCTGTTACGCGGCACTCGGGATTCGACCCACCAAACTGCCGACCTTCTGATCGACAAGCTCAGCGTCCTAACCCACTGAGCCACCGCGTCCCTTAAACTACTATAGTTATGGAAAATACTGAACTTTAAAGTACTATAGGATGATATTTAAGCATTACTGAACTTATATTTGTGATATCTATTGAACAACATTTCTACTGATGTAAAAACTTTAAATCAATTGGTGCTATGTATCTAGTTTTAAATATTGTTTTTTCCCCCATGTTTAACCATCATTGTTCCACTTCCATATTTTCTCATTTTATAATACATTCCAGAAGGCCTGTCACAATCTCCCTCCACCTTCCCCTTAATCTTTCTAGCTTCGGGTCAATCACAATTTATCTGTATGCTTGCTGATATTTAGTTTTGTGAATTGGTCTCTCTCACCTAAGCTTTAGTATTGATTTTTTTATGCTGGCTTTAAAATCTATACTATAAAAATCTATACTATAACATTCTCCCTCTCTTTCACCTCCCAAAATATCTGAGAATTTGGAAATTGAGGATTGGGGTTTTCTTCCAACCATAGAAATAGGGGAAATTGCAATTTCTTGATTCCATTACTATACTAAAGCAAAGTACAGTGATCAGTGCTTTTAATATAGCCCTCCTCCTGTTGCTTTCAGATGGTTGCCAGCAAGTACCTTTATGATGAAGGAGAAGAGGAAGAGGTATTCAACGATGAATGGGGCGCTGCAGGCAAGATGGATGTACAGACTATAAATATGCTGGAGATGAATTTCCTCCGTGCCATTGTAAGACTTCTAAAGATGTGTTATATGAGGGAGATGCACATTTTTTGTTACTTTAAGCCAAAGTTTGGAGAAATCAATAGGCTAAAAGGACACGAGACAATGTGTGCACTTTAAGAGTGGCAAAGCTGTAGGAGTTTTAACTGTAATTATAATGGAATGAAAGATGTTGGATTTTTTGTTGTTAAAATGCAAGATATAGATTTCAGTTAGTACTGTGAAGCGTAAGTAAATTTAGAGCAACAGATTGACGAATGAATGAAATCCAAATACTTATAACAACAATCCAAAGCGATAACAGTAATTGTCAAGCAGACAGTATTGTTTAAAACAAAATCCCAGCAAAATAATCTGTTGAAAGACTGGTGAAATGAATGGCTTTAGCCAGATGTCTGCAAGACTTAAGGGATTTCTCTTCCATTTGAAATAGAAGGACATTCCATGATCAGAACCTCACACCAGCTGCAGTTGAAAATTTGTTGGATAAAAATAAGTGAGAAATAAAAGCACTACCTATGGCTGTTATGAGGCACTACCCAAACTGAATGTGGGGAACATTTTTACATTTAAATGTAGTTAGTATGGAGCATCTTTCAATCCTTCCTGCTTATGTTTCATGCACTGTTCATATAAAAATTGAAGCCCTGCCTCGGTAAAAGGCAGATAGAAAAACAATTTTAGCTCACTGTTTCAATCATTCTTTTCTTATCAACAGGACTGGAGCCTTTTTACAGATCCCAAAGAGTTTTTTGAAGTGCTCAGCTGGCTGGAAGGACGGTAGGTGTTTTTGATCAAGATGCTAACATTTTTCTAGAACTGGCATGAAAGGACTTCTTTGAGTGGGTTGGGAAAATAATTACTTTCTATTCTAAATGGACTGAATATGACCAGAAAGTGACTTTATATTCTGCCGTATCCATAGCTAGACTACAAGACCTTGATGAAACCACTATTTGAATTATTTCAGGACCACTGGATGTGAGGCCGTTCAGCCACTCTTCTGTCTTCCCACATGTGACTTCACAATGTATCAGAATGTACAATGTACATTTTTGCAGAACTTTGGAAACAGAATGTGTTTTGTTCTAAAAATTGGAAGTACTGTCCATGTGAGCTAGTCAGCTCTGAAAATCCTCTCCAAAGCAAACTCCTTTTCCTGTTCCACTGGAGAGAGGTTGTGTGCGTGTGTGTGAAGTGAGGAGAGTTATCTTACTGACTGGCACTGTAGATCAATTAGATCTGTTGCTATACTGTATCAGTGCTAGCAGTGGAGTGACAAATATGGCAGCATGGATATTTCTGTCACTGTAATACAAGGAAGTGATTTGTTTGTGTTGGCCTGATGACACCAGAAATCAAAAACTATGTAGGGATGTTCTTGAGCAAAGGTTCTGCCTTTTTTTTTGTTCCTACAGTGTGGCTGAGAAGGAGGGTATTAGACGTGGCTGGTTCACCTACACTGATCTGTGTGTTCTACTGGAGCAAACTTTGTGGCAGCAGGCTTTGGGTCAATTCTACCAGCAGGTAGCCAAGGTAGGAACCAAATTGCCTAAAGTGAGAAAAAGAGAGGGACAAAGAGAGCAAGGGGTTGTAGATGAGATAGTTAAAAATAGGGACAGGTCAACAGGCTATTTAGGGTGCGGTATGCAAAGGAGAGAGTGATCCTAATTCTGAGATCCCTGCTATGTCTACTTGGGGTAAAAATGATAAGATGCTTGTTTTGCTAGCTACCCAACTGTCCAGAGAGAAGACCATGAGAAACTGTGAATTGATATTAATTGTGGAGGTGGGGATGGGAGTGTTAGAGAGACAGAAACCTCACCAATAACCTATTGAATTAAGGTTCTGTGACTGCACCCTCCAAGGACAAACTTCTTTGTATTTTCTTTGAATAACCATTACCGTATTTTTCGGACCATAAGACGCACCTGACCATAAGACGCACCCAGTTTTTAGAGCAGGCAAACAAGAAAAAAAAATTCTGAACCAAATAGTACCGGTATACTAAAACAGGGCTTTTCAACCTTTTCATCCATTGTACCACTTTTAGTACAAGGCAATGTCCGAGTACCACCAGTCACATAGCAAGGTGTCAAAAACTTGACCCCCCACCAAAAAAGGAAAAAAAATGATAAAGTACAGGTAGTCCTTGACTTACAATGATTCTCTTAGTGACTGTTCAAAGTTACGACGGCACTGAAAAAAGTGACATGACCATTTTTCACACTTATGACTGTTGCAGCATCCCCAGGGTCATGTGATTTACATTCGGATGCTTGGCAATCGATTCATATTTATGATGGTCACATTGTTCCAGGGTCATGTGATCGCCTTTTGCAACCTTCTGAGAAGCAAAATTAGTGGGGAAACCAGATTCACCTAACAATCATGTTACTAATTTAATTTCTCTCTCTCCTTCTCTTTCTCTCCCTCTCTCCCCCTCCCTCTTTCTTTCTCTCTCCTCTCTCTCTCTCCCTTTCTCTCCATCTCCCTCTTTCTCTCCCTATTTTTCTCTTTCCCTCTATCTCTCCCTTTCTCTCTCTCCCTCTATTTCTCTCCCTCTTTCTTTCTCCTTCTCTCTCTTTCTCCCTTTCTTCCTCTCCCTCTCTCTTTTCCTCTCCCTCTTTCCCTCTATTTCTCTCCTTCTTTCTCCTCTTTCTCTCCCTCCCTATTTCTTTCTCCTCTCTCTCTCCCTCTCTTTCTCTCTCTCCCTCCCTCTCCCACTGTCCCTTCCTTCCTTCCTTCCTTCCCTCCCTCTTTGTCCTTCCCTCTCTGCATTAGAGCAGTACCCGCGGAGGCGGCCCTGCGGCCCGGCTTTGTCTTGCAGAAAGCAAGCTGAAACGGAGTGAGGGAGATTGCCAGAAATGCGAATCGGCCGATCTCGCGCTCCTGCAAACTCCCTCGCTCGGTTTCAGCTTCCCTTGCTACAAGAGAAAGCAGGCTGAAACGAGGGAGATTGCAGCAGCGCGAGATCAGCGGATTCGCATTCCTGGCAATCTTCCTCACTCCGTTTCAGCCTGCTTTCTCTTGTAGCAAGGGAAGCTGAAACCGAGTGAGGCAGATTGCAGGAGCGTGAGATCGGCGTTTCTCAGCATGTGCCGATTCGTGCTCCACTTGCAGAGGTTGGGGCTGGCCATACGGATCACCTTCGGACCATAAGACGCACCCTTGTTTTCCCCCCCACTTTTGGGGAAAAAAGTGCGTCTTATGGTCCGAAAAATACGGTATATACTTTCAAATGTCACATGTTCTGACTGATCCAAAGAAGCCAGGTATCCCAGTCCTGATTTTTACTAGGTAGAATTTGATAACCTTCTGTCTTATTTCATCTGTGATTTTATTAACTTTCTACACCATTTTTCAATTTAGAAGCCCTTAAAGTGGTGGCTTAATGCAGACAGATTTAAAAAATGTTAAACACTTATAAAGCAAAAAAACAAAATCCACAGTAGAGTGGTCAAAACATGAAGATTTGTTCAACCAAGATTTATTAAATAAGACCCAACGACTATCCATGTTAAACCAAATATACTGCATTATGGTTTAAAAGTTAAACCAAATATACTGCATTATGGTTTAGTATGATATGTGTGAACTCTGCAATAAATACTCAGAAACTAGCATATCTAGCAGCATTTGTCCGACTTGACCTTGCTAGATAATGGAGGGGTTTTTTTCCTTTATTGGTTTACAAATTCCTAGCCTTCTGCATTTGAAAGGGAGTGGGATAAGTAATTGGAGTGGACAATATATTCTGATCCAATGGATTGCTCCATTTCTGAGACTAAAAACAGTGCATAATCTGGTTTCTTTTTCCCCCTTCTTATAGCTGGCCTGCATTCTTGGTGTGGTATATCTGACAGGTGTTGCTGCTGTATTTGCTTCAGCTGCAGTGATGCATCACACTATCCATGTGAAAAGGTCTGGTCCTACTGCTGTTACCAGCACCAGAGATGCTCTGGTTTCATGTCTGCCTCTTTCCTCTTCAGCCCAGAATATGGATTGCAAACAAGAGCCACCATATTGTCCTTCGTGGCCCAGGGTGGAGAATCAAACCTTTCAAGATGAAAAGCAGCAGAGAGGAATCAGTTGGGTTTCAGTTACAGTGCTGTATCTCTGGGACAAAGTCCTTAAGGCGTTATCCTATTCATCAGCCCCCATCAGCTCTTCGCTTTGCCCACACTGCCAACAGCCCACTTCCTGCATGACAGCCAACCACACAGCTTGCACCCGTTTTGCTCAACAGTCAACTCACTTTGGACTTCCCTGTTGCTCCAGCAGCTCATGCTGGGACAGACCCCTTCGTTTGTCTCCCAATTGCAAAGACTGGCCAGAACCTCTAGCACTGCAACAGTGTCCTTGGCAGGCTTCTTTAGAGCTTGGCAGGTTGAAAACTTTTATGTTTCCTAGTTAAGGTTGGAAAGAAGGATGTAGCTCAGATGTAGGGGGTGAACACCTTGATAAGAAATGCTTTGGTACATCAGAGTCATGGGACACCAGGCAGGAAAGGCTAGAGATGGAAACGAAGCACTTGGTACACTGTATTGCAGCAGATATTAACTCACTTACCTTTTTAAATTTCACTTCAGTATCTTTTATCTTCTCTGAAATTGACAGTGATGCTTAAAAAGCTTTAAGGGGTTTATTGGAAGAACACATCTCATCTAAAGTGTTGAGACTGGGACAGGGAGCACAAAGTCTAATAAACCCTTCTTCCATTTCATATAAGCCAGTTACTTGCACTGGAGACTGGTCTGAGTCCTTCCTTGCTGAATTGGATAAGGACACATATATCAGGACTGCTTGCATCAGGCACCATAAATCTTCCCAGCTTAGCTGTATTTGTGGAGCAATTTGCCAGGTACATTTCTCTGTAAGAGCTATGGGATCTGGCTACCATGGTGGTGAATAGCGGCAACTCTACACAATTTAGATTAGCAGTGATTATTACATAATTAACAAGTATGTAAAGTCATTACTCGTGTTCTCTGCCTGTGTCTACCCGTTGTTTTCCTAAAAGCCAAGCAGGTTTTGTGCTGTTACATGAGGACGAAGGTAGGGTGGGGTGCCACTCGCTGAGTACTGTTAATTAGGGTATGGAAGACTAAGGATAGTTTGGAAATCCTGGTCTTATTTATGAGTGTTTCACTGCCTCCTTCACTTTTTGTGACAGAAGCGGGTAGAAGGATGGCGGGTTTTTTCTTATAACTGCCTGTAGTAAGCAGATTGCCTCCAGATATGCTGGATTCCTACTTTCTGTGATCCTCAGTTAGCATGGCCAATGGCTGAGGGGAGTGATAATTCAAACTCTCTGGAGAAAGGCTGTCCTACCCCAATTTCTTCCAACTTTTTTCTGCATTAGTTTTCCACTGTAATTTGTAGATGGGATCTCTTCTAATAAAGGTATTTGTGTGTTTCTGTCCCTTTTGTTTGTTTCACAATATCAAACCTTCATCCAGTACCCTCAGCTGCTTTCTTTTCTTTCTGGGGGCTTAAGGCAGTGTTTCTTAATCTTGGCAACTTTAAGATGTGTGGACTTCAACTCCCAGAATTCCCCAGCCAGCCAACTCTTGGAATTGAAGTTGTCAAGGTTAAGAAAACACTGCTCTAAATGGTATGTATAGCTCAGAGATATTACTACTGAACATTACTCTCTTGGGTATCTTACACTTTGTTTTACAGTACTTCCTAAAAGTAGCAGAATAGTTTAGCTAATATTCTCACCCTGTTCTATTTTGCGTATTCACACGTCTATGCTAAAACATACAGAAGTAAAGTAGCCTTATGAATCTGCCTCAAAGCTGTTCAAAGATATAGTGTGATTCACTTAACTCCCCTAATATTCTGGATGCAGATATGTATTCCTATGCAAAAAATGCTTCTGCAAGTTCTCAACCTGCATATGTAGTCCTAGAAGAATTTGGGTTACTTTCTTTCTCTCTTAGCTCTAGGAAAAAGACCGTGGCAAACCACTTCTAAAATTTGGCAAGAAAACTGAAGGGACTTCTCCAGGCAGCTACCAAGGGTCAAAACTGAAACACACAAACACGCACGCACACACACACACACACACGAATCTTCTATAAAGCCACAAGTGAGGCATATTTGTCTGATGGTAGAACCGTTTATTATTATTTGAACTAGATTCAAAAATAGAACATTACAGTATAATTTTTACTGCACTAATGCATTTTGAGGGAATATTAGAACATTTATACCACTCCTCTGAAGACTGGGCTGTCTTTGTGATATAGAACATATGTCTGTAGAGTCGTAGCCAGAAAAGAACAAAGTCCTAAGACAGGATTTTGAATCAACTTGAGCGGTTGTGCAAGCTTGTTTGAGCATGACATACCAGCACTGGAACGGCATTCTGTTAAATAGCTATCCACCACACCTCATTTTGTAGAAGCAACTAGAGAACGCCATGATACAAGAATATAGAGGGTAGGTGATCTTTCAAGGCTTCAGGAAATGAGCACTTTCAATTGCACTTGGAAATGAACCAAAAGCTAGTGAAAATGGGAAAATACTAATACAACAAAATCAACATATTTCTAGTTAGCTCTTAATGTTTATTATTTATTAAACAAATTTATATAACCTCTCAGCTAACATATAGGTGGCTCTGGGCAGCTTACAACTTTTTTAAAAAATCTACCATATAATAAAAACCCATTAAAAAAAAAACCAACCGCCCACGGCAGAAACAACACAATGAAGTCTCCATTCATGTTCCCAGGCCTGGTGACAAAATGGGTGGATATCTACAGTAAGGCTGCATTTCTCCATGTATGGACATAGTATCATGTCCGCACCATTCAATAAATCAAGAGCTTGCTCAACTTAGATCTAAAGATCTACTGGATCCCAGAGCACTACCTGCCACTCAATTAAAATTTCTTTAGTTGGAGGAATAGTTCTAGCTGAACTTTGATTGGCTAGGAAGAGTGTACTCCCACGTTTTATTAAAAAGGTTCACAGCAAACAGCAATGATGTCAAAATTACATATGATGACGCAAACACCACCGTCATGTTTGCATCCCAATATTTGACACAAACTGCATTTTCCAAGTCTCTATTTGGCTACAGATGCCCATATTTGTACTGAGCTATACAATACAATACAGTGTTTACTCTGGTTCTTTACTGTACTAGACACAATTTAGAATATTACTTAGTTCTTTTTATCTGTCAAGAAGTTTTATTTATTCAATTTCAATTCACCTTCTTACTGAATATTCATAGATAACAACTAAAATACTAAATGCCAAATAAATAATACAAGTTAAGATTATTAACAATAAAAGCCTGTCAATGGGTGTATACCGTGCTTGATGGGAAGGAGGAAGAAGAGTATAATTTTTTTTAAAGGAATGTTTGAAAGCAATGCACAAGAAAATCCTTGCAGGTGTTAATTCAAGGGACCACTGAAATACCAGGGATGGGAAGAATTTTCCAAAGGGGGATCTGCAGATATCTGGAGAGATTTGTAAGGAGAGAGGTGATTTCTCAGAGACGCAGACCCTCAACCACTCAGGACTCCAACAAGTTAACAAATTAATTTAATTTAATACTTGGAAAAGAATAGGTAAATTGTGTGGATCTTTTAATATGGACATCATAAGATCCTGTACACCAGTTAGCAGTATAAATGCCCTATTTTCTACCGTTTGCAACTTTTATGTATACATAAAAAATAATCTCATGTAGTATATCTTGCAGTAGTCAGAGTGAAATGTACGGTAACTAAGGCATGGATAACTATACTATTGCCAAATCCAACATTTTCTCTAATGCTGGCTTTTTCTTTGTTTTATTTTATGTTGGTCTTTAAAAATACGTTTGGTAAAACAAATACCCTACAGATCCTGTATTATATATGAATATTGAAAATAAATAAAAAGGAAGTGCAGCCCAAGTAGTAGTTTGTGAAATGTACATACGATAAAAGTACATATGATAGCAATGCAGCTATCACATCACACCAAGGCTTATTATATTAAATAATGTGGAAAGGAGACTGCAGGGCTGAAGGAAGAAATATAAATTTGAAGGCTGCTGTGATTCAATAATTAGAGTTTCTGATTCGGGCTGAAGATCAGATCCTCAGCTCTTGCTCATTTCTTGAATCCTACTGCACTACCAGTCCAGGAAAATTGGTAATGTCCACAAAAATGCCCATTAGTCTCAATTAGGTAAACACAGAGATTTCTCGTTTTCTCTCTACTTCCATTAAGTTTTAGCTCAACATAAATGATGAATCAACAATGAACAACACATTAACTTATGAACTGCATACATTAACATGGTTCCTATTTTAGAACAGTGAGCAAATATCCAAAAATGCTTCTCTCCTTTTCTCCACTTCTCCCTTCATCCCGGCTCATTCATGTCTTTACCCTCCCAATGCAGGAGGCCTGTTACTTGGCAAGCCAAGTTAATAGCTAATGGATTGAAGAATTGTGGCCTGGAAGGGCCAAAGGTGGAAGTTCAGACCCAAATAGCCAGTTAAAATGAACAACCAAAGGAAGGAGGAGCTGGAAAGAATCTATCCTGTTGCTAAGTCACTTTCCAGACAGGAGTGCAACATTAAGAAACGAAAGAAATCCACATCATGAGCAAAGCCAACGGAGCTTCCCAAAACATCCTGTCCCTTGCTCAAATAGGGTCCAAATGGCCTCCCTGGCCTATAAGTTGCTTATTGGCTTTGCAGGTGAGTAGAGTTACTAGGAGGTAATAATCCACTGGAGAAGAATTCAGACTTTCTTGTAATGGGTAGTGGCAGGTGAGAAATTGTATCTGATAAATTGGAAAGTGATTTCAGCATGTTGGTTGTCCAGCATTAATCCTGGTATGCATTGTGGGTCATGTTAGTAGGGCAAAATACATGGGATGTTATAATTATTAACTGATTATTATTATTATTAATTCATGAGCTACACTTTGATGTGTTACTCTAGGGGTGGGACAGGAATTATAGGTCTGATTGAAGATATTGGCTGGCAACTCTAGAAGTAGATAGACAAGCCTTCTGGACAACACTATGCTGTCTTTTGAACAAGGAACCTAGCTTTGTAAAGGGTGGGTAAGTTCTCTACTTTAGCCCTTTGTTCCTTCTCTCTAGCATCTCCTGGTCCAAGTGTCTTTTCTCTGCGTGTTTCACTTTCTCTTCATTGCCATACTGCCCAGGGAGCAACTGAAGGAGACTCCATCTTGGGATGGACTTCTAGCACACAATCTGTTTGCCTGTGGCATCTCCACAGCCATTCAGTGTAGTCTGGGTACCAGGTAAGCTGGTTTTAATCCCTTCTCCTACATATTCCCACAATCTTCTCTAGGGTCCATTTGATTCAGTTATGGATGAAAGCCAAGGTGGTTCAGTGACAATGTGGGACAATGAACAAGGAGCCTCAGACTGAGGAATCAGCCAGGGAATCTCACAGGGTGATTTGGGGCTAGTCACTACCGGACTTCAAAAGGTTGCTGTTGGAATATAGTTGGAGGAGGAAGGTGTTTAATACTGTCTTAGAAGGAAAGTTTCCCATAGTTTGACAAATAAACAGACTAAACAAAATAGGCAATCCACAATGGCAGAGCTTTTGGCATGGGGAGATGTAGTGGGAGGCTGAAGAGAAAGAAGGGTAGACTGGTTGCTGCATTCTATTCCTTTCAGATTGTGATCCTTTGTGCTATTGTTCTGGATTTTTAAAATTTGTGACTTTCCAAGACTGGGACAGAATGTGTGAATAACTGAAAGACAAGCACTATGTTTACTCTTTGCCCATCAACCAGGATAATATTGGCCCCATGATTAAAAGAGATGATCAACGTGTCCAGTTTGGATGTATTCTGTACTACATAAATAAGACTTTTGCTGAAGAAAATCTCTCATAGCCTGGGAGACAATTGTAAGCCTATCTCAAATATTCAATGTCAGGAAAAGATTGATCAAGAAGCAGTTCAAGACTGATCTGCAGCTCCAGATACACCTGAATGATAACTGATTTTCTGGTTCCATTTCAGTCAATTTCAGGCAGGATATTTTATTGAAACTGTTTTGCTGTCTTGATGGATGACCTACATTAGATATGGGATAGGAGGAAGATTGGCCTTGTTAGTTCTTCTGGATCTCTTAGAAGCTTTTGGTATCATCTACCATTAACTATGGGGGATGCGGTGGCTCAGTGGGTTAGGATGCTGAGCTTGTCGATCAGAAGGTTGGCAGTTTGGCGGGCCGAATCCCGAGTGCCGTGTAACAGAGTTGAGCGCCTGTTACTCGTCCCAGCTTCTGCCAACCTAGCAGTTTGAAAGCACGTAAAAATGCAAGTAGAAAAATAGGGACCACTATGGTGGGAAGGTAACAGCGTTGCGTGCGCCTTTGGCGTCTAGTCATGCCGGCCACATGACCACGGAGACATCTTCGGACAAGCGCTGGCTCTTCGGCTTTGAAACAGAGATGAGCACTGGCCCCTAGAGTCGGAAACGACTAGCACGCATGTGCGGGGGAACCTTTACCTTTACCTTTACCATTAACTATAGCATATTTTAGAACATCTGATAGAATGGCTCCAACCTCTGGTAGTTTGGAGCCATGTTTTTTACAGTAGTTCTGGTCCCTCCTGTCAGACTGTGCCCAGAAGGTGATTCTGGGAGACTATTGTTCAATAAAACAAAGGCATATCTTTCTCGCTTTTGGGGGGGATAACTGTATCAACAGTTTTTTAAAAAGAAGATAAAAGCTAACACAAACTAATAAAAAGAAAGACATCAAAGAGAAAGCTATAAGCGCTAGAAAGGAAAAAATAAAAAAAATAGAAAAGAAAGAAAAAAGATACAAAAAAGTGGGTTCTGATCTTCTTTACAGCAGTTGTAAGTATAACATTTCTGAAAGAGGTTTAACAACAGCATTTGACAGATAAAGACCCCCCCCCTCCAATCATTGGAAAATCACAGTCCCATCAACACGCTTGACATTCCCAGTCAACTTTTCCTCCTTGCCCACAGAGTCTATTGTGACTCTGTTAGGGTAAAAATATTAGGTACAGCTGTCAGCTCCCCCTCCCCAGCTTGTTTTACCTGTTTATAATCTTATGTTTTTTGAAGTCTACTCTAGACAGAATATAGAAGGGACATTTTGTGGTTTTGGAAAGCTAACTTGAATATGGATAACAACTCCCCTGTTTAGGCTGCCACCAGTCCTTCTACCATGTTTATTGACTTTGTCAACCCCGCAGATTGCCACTGGTGCAGGCTCCATCTTTTGAATTCCTTATCCCAGCCATGGTACTGACCCAGCAGATGGCTCCTGTTCATCAATCATCATTGAAAGAAAACAGTGAGTTATGGTCTACTGCACTTACCACTCCTCCAAAAACTTATCATTAGGCACAAGGCATCAGAGGGCTGTAGTTAATATTTTCAATTATTGCTTGGGTTCAGACTTTGTTCTTTTCCCCCTTAGATTTCCATCCTGTCACTTAAAAAATTTTCTCCAGTGAATTCTATAGATTTCTTTCACAAGATACTGAATTCTGGGGGTTCCCCCTTTCCCTAATATCATTTTTGTTTTGACTACCCAGTACAAATGTACATATCCTTCTTTTTCATTCAGGCACAGAGGCTCTTGAAATATGTGCTGGGCTAGACTGTGAGAACAGAAGAAACCCAAAGCAATTATTCCATGAGGTTGGTATGTTTGATCTGTCAGAGAGCAAGGCTGGCTCTAGGATAAATAGCACTCATATCTGAGTGCCAAACAATAGCATGTTGGGCTCAAGAGGGAATTGAAGGAGAACAGGGGAAAAATTCTGTTGTGTGAACAGAAGTACATTTTATAATACTTTCAGGGCTTTTAGTGCTTGGTAATATCACGTACACATCAGTTGCCCGCTTGGTTTAATCTAGGTTCTAGGACAAATGATTACAAACAACATATTGAAAAAAAACCCAGATGTTAAGCTAGCAGATAGAAATTTATTAATATCCAAATAGCCTGTATGTTTGGAGAAGATGTGTAGATATTTATGGCACTGCTTTTAAATATTTATTAAATTATAACATTATGTTAGCCTTTTGCAACAAAAAAACCAGTCTTGGGCAAAGGCCCTGATGGGGTGTCATACTGGAGGCACTTAATGAACTGAAATAAGATCCCCATATGCATCTTGCTTCCTTCCTTGCCATTTTGTTAATATTTAAGTCAATGTTAAAGTTAATAGCTATTATTTTCATGTTTTAGTGTTTAACGGTGTTGCTTTTATTTGGTTATAAGCCATCTGGAGTTCCCTGTAGGTGAGATGGGCAGAAATAATGAAATAAAATAAAATAAAATAAAATAAAATAAAATAATAAAATAAAATAAAATAAAATAAAATAAAATAAAATAAAATAAAATAAAATAAAATAATAAAATAAAATAAATAAAATAATAAAATAAAATAAAATAAAAAATAAAATAAAATAAAATAAAATAAAATAAAATAAAATAATAAAATAAAATAAAATAAAATAAAATAATAAAATAAAATAAAATAAAATAAAATAAAATAAAATAATCCATGATCTATGAAAGATTATAAAATAATACATTGTTTAATTTTTTCCATTTTTTATACTTTGTTTACCCCAAACCCGGATCACTATAAAGAGACTTCTTAAGAATGCTAATAAGTACTGCTCAGCATCCACTTCAGTTTCTCATCTAGGAAAGCTCCCCTAACCTCTGGGCCAATTCTGCTGGAGAAAGAGATAGACATCATGCAAACTAGACTATTTCGTCTCTTTTCATGTCATGCTCCACCCCCACCCCACCCCGAGGTTAATCTATTTTGTTTGCATGGGAGTAGAAAGATGGAGCAGCAATCATGAGAAGCCATTGTTATTCCCCTCCCCCCCCATGCCCACACCTTCCTGTGAAATCTGTCAGAATAAGTGTAACTGGCCAAAAACCACTCAGCGAGGTTCAGAGTCAGTGGAGATTTAAACTTAGGCCTCCCTCAGTCCTAAACCAGCATTCTAACTCTGCTTGCCCAATCTGGGCATACTCCCAGAAATCACCAGATAATATGACCATTACTGAGAGTTTTGGGAGCTGAAGTTCACCCTTCTGGACTGATGAAGTTGGAAAGGGGTGCTGTATTATTTATATTGCTCCGGCTTTACTACAGTATAGCTTTCACCATTTTTCCTCTCTTTTCCCCCAGCTCTCTGGTGCCGTACTAGTCTCTGGTCTAATACAGATGCTGTTTGGAGTGTCTGGAGCCTGTGGATGGATTGCCCATCATTGTGGTCCCATGGTCCTGGCTCCAAGCCTTTCTGTTATTGGACTTTCAGCTTACAAGCCTGCTGCTCTTCTCTGTTCTGAGAACTGGATAGTCGCTGTGCTGTAGGTTCTTCAATATTCTTTCCCTAACTCTTTTCACAAGACCAGCCAAATATCAGATACTTTTTCAGCCATTATCTGGCAAGCAGAGGTTCTCTGAGAAGTGGCAAGAGTACTCCAATCGATTGCTTTTCTCAGCAGAAAACTTTAAGAGCATTAAGGGCTTCTCAGTGCTGAAACTGAAATTCAGATGTTTTTAAAACACAATGTTTTTCTCATTTTTTTAAAGTCTTCATCAATGAAATTTTGAATTCCACA
This sequence comes from Vipera berus, assembly GCF_964194415.1. Classification (NCBI taxonomy): domain Eukaryota; kingdom Metazoa; phylum Chordata; class Lepidosauria; order Squamata; family Viperidae; genus Vipera; species Vipera berus. Next base: position 123,090,279 of record NC_138202.1, on the reverse strand, counting down.
AAACCTTGTGGAGGGAATGGCTGACTTTAGAGGATTAAAAACTTTGAATATATGCCTTATGTATACACATTTACTTTTAAATGCAAGTTGCAAGATGTGCAAAATCCCATATTCTTGACTTTTTGTGTGTGTGTGTGGTTGGCATTTCTCTAAATGTGTTGGTTCTAATACCACAATAGGCATTTTAAATATGCATACCTTAATACCCAGATATCCTCTTTGTGCAAAAGGGAAAAGATTTTGTGAGGGTGCTTCTGTTTGTGTCTTTCACTTCAACCAAAGAGAACAAGGCTCTTGTATGGGAAGATCTGTTTATGACTGAATTCTCTCTTCCTTTGGCAGTATATTACAGAATCTCACCTACCCTACCATCTTTTTCAGGCTTGTCTTGCTGTGTGTTTTGATATCCCAGCACCTGGCTTCTTGCCGACTGCCTCACTGCCAGTGGAGCCAAACAAAGAGACTTTCTATAACATTTGGTGGCCCAGCACTGCACATGTTTTCGGTACCAATTCATGAGTTATTAGTTAAAAGTTATAAAGCAAATGGCAATACAATAAAGGAGATAAAAAGGAGGTGACACCCTGGAGATCAACATCCCTAATACAAAATATATTTCACTCTCCTCTCCAAATCCCGGGTGTGGGGAAACAACTAGGTCTACAAGGCCCGTTTAAGGGATAGCAGGACTGGGACTACTTAAATTTCTAGAGTGGTTCCAGGTAGGGCCCATCAGATGGTGCTTTGTTAAAGTTGGGTGGATCATACCTAATTACCAGACAGGGAGAGAAAATTGAAGCCTCTCTGTTGAGGATTCTTCTTCTCATGTTCACTCTATGTTTCCTGCAGGTTCTGCTACCCTTCTCTAGCATCTGGGTTATCTGTGGGATCCTTAGACCTGTTGAAATCCCTTGGGACCATTTGCATCCTTCCACACAACATCTTAACTTCAGCAACAGCACTCTGCAGTCCCCATGGCTCAAAATACCCTACCCAGGTTAGTGAGTGGCCAAGCCAGACTCTGCATTTCCCTTGTGCTAATCTTCAGGTTTCAATTCCTTTCTCTATTCCAGGTGAGCAGGGCTGGCCAGTGCTTAGCACTCATGCAATTGCTATTGGTGCTGCCATGGGGGTTACTGCAAGCATTAACTCCATAGGCTGCTACCTGCTGTGCAGCAAAGCCCTAAAGAATCCACCCCCCCTGCGGCATTCATGTAACAGAGGACTCTGTGCTGAGGGCCTTGGCAGTCTCCTGTCAGCTGTGCTGGGAAGCATGTCTGGAACTGCCTCCAGTATGTCCAACGCCTGTGCCAGCAGCCTGACTCAGGTACCAGTATGGATTGGAGTCGTGGGAGTGCTCAATGCAGAGATCTCACATGGGAATCAGTAGGTACCTGCCCTCAAAGAATGGGGACATCAGCCCAGTTTCAGGAACAGCCTACAATATTCTTCATTTGCACATGGAGGTATAGTGGCTAGGTTCATACAACAAGCTAAGCCTTAATACATTTTATCTTTTGTGACTTAGAATGTTTTAGGATTCTATAGGTTTGCAATTTATAGGCCACAGTTCTTTGGTAAGTGTTGTGTGAACCCACCCAAGTGAAATATATTTAATAGCCATGGCTAAATATCTTATGTGAACATAAACATTCAGCTAAATAATGACTCTATCTCTTTACATTTTTCTCCTAAGAATAGACATATAACAATTTATTCTTTTTGGTTTCTTTCACTTTGGGCTTGCCATGTTCATTGAGCTGTACATACTGCTTACTTTATTGAATGAACTGTATTTTATTAAATTATTATGATGCTAATTATAATCCATTTTTCCTTTGGGAATTCAACTCAGTTTAATATAGAATCTCTCTCTGGTTTTTAACTTCACAATAATAAGGGGGAGCACGATTTCAATTAATTAAGGTAATCATGGGATTTTCACTATTTGAGCTCCAAGAGGAAGAACATCTGGGCCCATTTAGATATTGGGGGGAGTAGGAAATGCTGGAGAAGTACAAAGTGAAGATTCCCACAGAGTATGACACGTGCTCAAAAATCTGTTTCCAAACTAATGCGATTATCATGCAACTGAAGGGTTTTTTCCTGTTTGCTTCCTTTAATGGAGCCCTTTTACTCTGAACTTTAATTTAGTTTAATGGTGTGTAGAAAGATCTGTGAGGTAATGTCCATGTGGCCAACTTAATAGGAGCTTTCATTCTGTTTCCCATATTCAGAGTACCTCATTTCGTTCAGTGTGGATTGGTGCATTGGCATGCGTAGTGTTGGGCCTCTCTCCCCGTCTCATGGGATTTCTTACCACCATCCCTCTTGGAATTCATGGTAATAAATGTTTTCTGTATATCTCCCTGTGCATAGATTGAGGTATCTTGGACCACTATCTGCTTATTCACATCAGTGAGGTAAACTGGTCCCGCCTCTTTTTTGAATTGAATTGAATACTTTATTTGGCCAGGTGTGATTAGACACACAAGGCATTTGTCTCTGGTGCAGAAGCTCTCAGTGTACATGCAAAGCAACAGAATAATTATAACCACAATAATAACAACAACAACAACAATAATAGGTATATCAATAAGAGGGGGGAGTAAGAAAGATAATAAGAAAGATAAATAATGCTACAGTCATACTACGTGGGTAAATACACATAGACATTAGACAGCATTGGGAGAATTAGGTGTTCAGCAGAGTGATGGCACGAGGGATAAATCTGTCCCAGTGTCTAGTTGTTATGGCTTGCAATGCCCCGTAGCACCATCCTGAGGGGAGGAGTTGAAACAATTTGTATCCAAGGTATGAGGGGGTCTGTAGATATCTCCTCAGCCCTTCTTCTGACCTTCACAATATACAGGTCTTCCATAGAAGGCAGGCTGGTTGCAATGGTTGTTTCTGCAGTCTTAACTATCAGTTGGAGTCTGTGCCTGTTCTGTTTGGTTGCTACACCTAAATTAAAATTAAAAAACCAGATAATTCTGGAACTTTATTTCTGTGGACAAGGACTCTGCACGGTCATTTTTAGCAGTGCTAGATTCCCAGAAAATGTCAGGGATTGTGGGTGCTTCCTGACAATTTTTTAAAATCACTGTGCCTTATTTATGGGATGTTATGGGAACCGAGGTATAAATACTGATTTCCATTTGTAACACAATTTGCAACAGCCATTGGAATTTTTCCATCCTTTTTTTCCTACCACAAAAAAAAATCTGCTAAGCAGAAAAAGATGGAAAAGCTGCAGAATGCTTGTTGATTGGTAGCACTGGGAGATGGTCGTCTAAAATTACTCTTTATTCTACTATTCTATTCTATCCTAACATCAACTGAATTCTGCTTTTTTCATTCATGGGGGATCTTTGATCACCAATGCTGTCTTCAGGAGGAGTGCTTTGCGTAACATACAGTGTAGCTGTGGGCACTGGTGTCTCCTACTTCCAATACACAGATATTGATTCGGGCAGGAATATCTTCATTGTGGGATTCACCATGTTCATGGGACTTCTGGTTCCAAAGTGGCTGTGTGGGGCACCTGGATCCCTTACCACAGGTACTGGCTGGGGGTGGAGTGGGGTGAGGATTTCTGCATGCTCAGAGCTATAAGAAGACAAATAAAAAAGCAATGATTTTTTAAAAACCAGATGTTTTATTTTAATGACTCATTTCATTCCCAGCCAGCATGTCTATTTCTAATCCTGGCTGAGATTAATAAGAGTTATAAATAATCAAAATATCTGGGGAGCACATATACACGCTGCCTATGTTAATACATTCTGAAAGTGAATTAGAATTAAGAAAAAAATAAAATCACTTTTAATGGTAATTTATTCACTGAAACATGTTGTTTTCCCAAGCTAACATTCTTGGGCACGTGTGAACTAAGTATTTAAATTACAAGTAATTCTTTTTGAAGTTATAATAATGAGAGAAGTTAGAATCTTCAAACAATTTAGTGTCCCTTGATCTAGGCCTCTGAATTAAGCTATATTGAAATTAAAAAGAAACAGAAATGAATGATTTTAGATAAATTGTTCAAGATGTTATTTTTCCCATATGAAGCTTCCTAAGTGTGAAGATGTGCAGATAAGGGTTTTATTCAGACTTTCCTGTTTAGGAATTCCCTTTCTAATGTAATTGCTAGGCAAAAGCTCTATTTGAACAAAAGTGAGTAAAGAAATACCTTTTTATTTTGCCACTTCTATTTTTAATTCTTTGCTTTCCCGGGAAATGTTATGTATAAGACATCAGGACATGACATTGTTAAATTAATAATGATGCTCTTTCTACAGGCTATATCCCGTTAGACCTCTTTCTGCTTTCTTTGTTGATGGTGCCTTCTTTTATAACTGGATTCCTATCCTTCTTCTTAGAAAACACAGTTTCAGGTGAGGAGACAGATTTCCTTATTCTGATGAGTTATTGAGGCAGGTCTTCCAATGTTAATTATTCATAATTTAATCTTACTACCAGAGGACAATAATTGCTGCATGTAAGAATATTTGTATTTATGGCTACTCTGTTAAGAATTTTGGATTAGTCATATTGCTAAAAATTCTTTGTATATTTATTGATTAGTGGAATAACTGTCGACTTTACGTTTCTAATTGGTATTTTGATTGTTATTCTGAAAGTTGTTTTCTCAAAGCTTTTTAGAGATGTTGCATTCTTCAAACAGAAGTATACTTGCCTAGAATGTAAGATACACTGTTCTCAGTTGAGTCACTCTTCTTAAAAATTCTCTCCGAAAATGTTGGCGAGTTGTTGCTATTAAAGGCAGCAGGTCAAAACAATTTTTTACCAAATTTTAATACAATTGATTCTTAGCTGCTTATGGACTTCTTTTATTTGCTTATTACAGCACTTTCTGGCTTAGACAGTTTTAACACTGCAAACTGCTTTGAGGGCCAAAAGATGCAGTTTATATTATTTTACCAACAGTGAAAAAGATGTGGAGCCATAATAGCAAAAGATCAAATTTCCTCATAATCACAACACATATTTATGGATATTTTGAACTGATGTGATCATTTTTTCCAAGGTACTCTGCAAGAACGTGGACTACTCAATCCTTTGTCATCACGAAATCTAGAAACTGGAAGCAACTTGCTTCAACACAGAAAGGAGGAGGATTCTGCACAAAGATGTAAACTACTATTAATCCCCCAAAAGCATTTGCCGCCATCCTGGTGTAAAGGGTTTCCTTTCTGTCTTCTCTGTCCCCTTGAGGAAAGCAAACAGGAGACTACGAATCATTATCCACTGGAAGAACTGCACCATTTAGATGGAGAAACCACAGATCTACTGTTGAAAAGCGAAATGGTGAAACTGGAGTCAGAAGTAGAGCTGGAAACAGAGAAGGAATTTAAAATTATGCAAGGGAATTTGGAGAACCATAAGCATGGTAGACCAATGGTTCATGAGATAATTCCTCTCTGTTGATTTAAAAAGAATCCTTTTTCCTATAAAAATATTCTACAAAGACTATTATAAATTACTTTGAAATTTCAAACATTTTGTTTGCAGACTACCTTGGAGACAAAAATAATGTGACAATCTTCGTTAGGCATGTATTTTAAAATCCTTCCTTTAGCATTTCTTTGTCTAAGAGACTTGTTTGTTTCCATCTCTGCAACTCGCATTAATAAGTTTTATTTTTCCGCTTGGGCGAATAGTTACTCCACACTGAAGTGGACCAGAATTCAGAGCCCAATTACATTAAAGTGGTTGTATTGGATAATGAATTTGATGAATTTTATTTGTACTTTTCTTTCATCTTTAAGTATCTGAATCTTTAACTATTCAATGAAAAAAAATTACCACTCAGATTGCCCTGTTATCTAGAAAAGGGATATTCCTCCCAGTGCTGTCAGGTTACATTACAATAATCTTTGCTGACTTAGGCTGAGATTGTCACAGAATCCAATAATTCTGAAGGTCCTATACACTGCAATTATGTATACTGATTTTACAATAAAAATGTAATTAATGATTTATTTTACATATTTTAAAATACATAAAATATAGAAAACATAACAGCACAAAACATAGCATCATTAACAATAAGACTATCAGATCTGGACTTCAAAAATATGAACAACTATTAAATGTCATCTAGAAGTTGTCTGAATTTTCCATCCAAAAAGTGGCTGTACAAGTTAACAGGGAAGAGGAAAACTTTACAGTATATTAATATAGTGAGTGTTTAATTTTGGGGTCAATTTCTAATGGCTTCAAACATTTGGCTTTTCACATCAGGATCTGTTTTTCATCAAGATCCCTTTATCTGGTCAATCACTCATGTTTATGAATTAATATCAGAAAGAATAATTGCATTAGATTTAGATAGTAAAGTTGAGGCAGACAGTAGCTACCGGTATCATTTTTTGTTTTTGTTCTGCTTTATTTCGCACTTTTAAACAAGTAGCAAATTATAGTTAGCAGATAAATGTTAAAATGTTTCCATTTTTGTTTCAAGATTAAAGTACAGCTTTCTTTTTGGACCGCTGGACTAGCGCAGGCTGCATCTTCTTTGGTTCTGAGCTTTAGTATTATTTTACTACAGGCATTCAGGAGCTATGTTCGTGCCTATTTTTAACGAGCAGATGAATGTACCGCATCCACTTTTAGTCAGAGAAGTCGGGTAGTAAACAAACTCAAGGCACAGCAAAATAGGATTGTTTCCGGCACCTCTCCCTGCTTCCCTCTTACTAACCTCACACATACCGCGTGCGGAGGAAGTCTGTATGTTAGCATTATAAAGCAGGACAGCCAACAAAGTACAGAAATATAATATTTGAAGTATCTTCTCCTGCCTCCACATCGCTAATTCTTAGACACAAACCAACCAACAAACAAACGCAGTACTGCCCGCCCCCGACCTACATTGACTCAGGGGCGTCCCTTTCCATCTAACTACAACTTCCAGCATGCCTTGGGAGATTAGGAGGGAATTGTGGGAATGGTAGTTTCCCATTGCTAAAATCGTTGGTAAGCCTGTATCCCGGATGAGTACAGTATGGCTCTTGGAAAGTGCTGTTTTAAAAACCCCTCCTCGTGGCTGCATTTCTTCTGGCTTTGCTGACAAAATGCTGTGAGAGCAAAGCCGAGGGAAGCTTTGTTGTTGCGACCTGTCTTTGGATCTTCCTTCCGGTTATCTGACCGTGCCGGTAGGATTTTTCCCCTTTTCCTAGCCTCTTTCCCTGCTGCACTCCCACTTGTCTTTTCCCTCTCTTGGAAACATTTGAAAAGCACTTTAAAGATGAATTTGGTGCGAGTTGTTCAGGTTGAGTCCGGCCTGAAATAATCTCAACATCTGGTTGCTCTCAGAATATCTACAAATTTCCCCTCTAAATTTCCCATCTAAAAATGCAAATTTTTAGAACTTTTATTTCCTCTTTCTCATCTTTTACGTCCTCACCACAGGTTCTGGAGACTTTGAATACTGTTTGTAGGTAGTCCTTGATCTATAACAGTTCATTTAGTGACCATTCAGAGTTGCAACAGCATTGAAAAAAGTATGACTTATGACCGTTTTGCTCACATACTATCCTTGCAGTAACCCCCTAGTCATGTGATCAAAATTTAGCAACTGACTTATATTTACGAGGGTGGTACATCCCAGGTCATGTGATCACTTTTTGTGACCTTCTTAGAAGCAAAGTCAATAGGGAAGCCAAAGTCACTTAACAACCATGTTACTAACTTAACAACTACAGTGATCCACTTAACAACTGCTGCATAAATGGTCATAAAGTGCAAAATTTACTTAAATGTTTCACTTAACAAAAATTTTGGGCTCAGTTGTGGTCATAAGTCGAGGACTGCCTGTACTAATTTGTAATATTTAATTGGTTTATAAAGTTACTGACTTCAGAAGGATTTTGGAGGTTTTGAAAGGAAAGCAGTTACATAAATCAAATATTTCTCTAGTTTGCTTCCTATGCTTTTAGTCATTCAAATCCAACATGGCTTAGATCAAGGGTGTCAAACTGCCGGCCCACAGGCCGGACGCTTCACAAGGAAACTGCGTCCACCCCATTGAGGAAAAAGTTCCGATATGTTGCGCGACGGCACGTGACGTCGCAAGTTTGACATGTCTGGCTTAGATTCTTTATTTCTTTTTTTTTTAGTTGCTGCATCTTAATTATAGAGTTACCCTCAGATATATTTTCAATCAAACTAATTTGATTGCAGATAACAGAATTTCAGTTTCAAATCCTGACTCACTGGAGAAGAGCCTAATGCTGGGAAAGATTGAGGGCAAGAGAAGAAAGGGACGACAGAGAATGAGGTGGCTGGATGGAGTCACTGAAGCAGTAGGCATGAGCTTAAATGGACTGCAGAAGATGATAGAGGACAGGAAGGCCTGGACGAGCCTTGTCCATAGGGTCGCAATGGGTCAGACACGACTTTGCAATTAACAACAACAACAGGATTTAATTTGAGCTAACAAAGAACTAGTCAAATCCTCCTACCTTGTCAAAATGTGAAATCCTAGGCAAATCACTTCTGAATCAAATCATATAGGATCAAGCTACAAATTATTTTATTTTTAGCATGTATGTTGCTGGCTGAGCTATTGCAAACAATGAAAACAGAAATAGTAGCACTGTTACTCTTAATGTTCTAGAGCAGAGGTCTCCAACCTTTTGGGCACCAGGGACCGATTACGTGGAGAGAGGTTTTTCCACATACCAGAGGGGACGTGATTTCGTTTGCTGCCTGCATCCCACGGATGGGCCTTTGTTTGTTGGTGTGGACTGGTTGCTGTCATGCCGTGGCCTGGTACTGGACCACGGACTGGGGGTTGGGGACCCCTGTTCTAGAGCCTCAACATTTGATTTATTTTCTCAAGCTTTAACCTCTCTTCATTTACCACTTTTTAAAACTTGCTTGGTATAGATTTTATAATGTGTGCTTTATTATTTATTTACAATATTTTATGTTGCTTTTCATTAAAATAATATCAAAGTGATTTGCAGACAAAATGAATAAAATAAAAGTAAACAAAGTAAAACACAGAAAACAGTAAACAGTAAAAACACAACACTGATTACAATAAAGCACTAAAATCAGCAGTTGTTAGATCAGGTGACTTTAAGAAAGGAGATCTGAGGAACACCTGGAGGCCATTCCCTAAACTATTAATGTTTAGCAAAAGTTTGTAAAAACATTCATAAAGAGAACTGCTAAATTCCCACTGGAAGTATGTAGTATCATACAGTTAAGCATCATCTGAACATAATTATTATGTAGGCTGTAGCCTATAAACCTGGGGTGTCAAACTGTCGGCCCATGGGCCGGATGCGTCATGGCGAAACTGCGCTCACCCCATTGCCGGCAATGGAAAAAAAGATGCAATATATCGCGACACGTCACGTGACGTTGTGAGTTTGACACCCCTGCTATAAACTATCAACTGCCTTAGAACATAGGAACCTACCTGGAGGTGATATTCAAATTACATCTAGACATTAGTTTGTGATGCTGAGTGGCTTTGCATCTACGGTATTTATTCCAAGAAAAACAACAAAAAATGCAGCAAGTCTGGAGTAAGTCATGTTATATATCTGAACTTGAAGTACATTGAGACTTTTTAATGAATTACTTCAGAATTCAGAGATAATTTTTTAGAATAAAAACATAAGACTTCCAGCTTCAGTATAAAAATCTGGATTTTTAAAGCTATGTTTTCCTATGCTTTGGCATGCTACGATCTTTGTAGAGTTGCCAATTTCTTCAGTTTATGACATTTTTAAAGAAATAGAATTGAATGACATTATTTGTTTACAGGATGGAGACTTCAGATGATCTACAGATTGAACTCCTTCTGCAGCCTTGGGCTTCAGTTTGTTTTTCTGAGTCTACCAGATTGATGGCTAAGGCTTGCTTTACTGACTCTAGCTACATCTTGCTCCTCTCTGACCTCAGTAATATGTGGTATGAAAGTGCAACTACTGAGATGATACAACAGAGGTCAAAAGTAAGTAAGAAACTAAAATTATGAAATGAGCAAACAGTGCATCTTATTCTAAAGGTAGTCCTCGATTTACAGCCATTCATTTAGTGCCTGTTCAAAATTACAACGGCACTGAAAAAATGACTTATGACCAGTCCTCACACTTATGACTGTCTCAGCATCTCCAACTGTCACATATTTATGATGGTTGCAACATTCCAGGGTCATGTGATTGCCATTTGAGACCTCCTCAGGTGGTTTCCAGCAAGCAAAGTCAATAAGGGAAGCTGGATTCACTTAATGACCATATGATTCACTTAACAGCTGCAGTCATTTGTTTAATCACTGTGGCAAAAAAGATAAAATTGGATGTGACTGACTCATCTTGCTGAGCAATGTAAATTCTGGCCCAAATTATGGTCAAAAGCCAAGGATGACCTCTTCTCCAGTTTGGTGCTTCTCAGATGTGCTGGAATATAACTTGAAAAATCAACAACCTGTATGATACTGGATAGTGAAATTTGTAAGTAAAGACATCCAACTAGGGTTGCGGGTGGAAGAGGGAAGGATGGGAAAAACTGATCAGTCCACTTCAGCAGGTATTTAAGTTTAAAGGAAAATCCTGAGAACAGGAATCTGCAGAGAGGAAATTCTGAACTGCAAGAAGCAGTTGTTATGTAAATTGTCATCTTGTTTTTCCGCTTCACTAGTAGAAAGTTATCCAGGCCATTCATGTCTGAAATGAAAATATAAAATGAAATCAATGTGTTATTCCTAAAACAAACCCATTATTAAGAAGGATGTCCAATCTGTACAGAAATATAATTTTTCAGAGTATTACTCCTGGACTGGACAGAATAGATTTTTTTTAAAAAATTGTGCTTGATATGATGTGTTCAGGGGAGGAGAATTCAGATCTTGGCTTCCAATATGTATGTGCCAAAGCTATGCAACTATATTAAAAGATTCTTTAAGGTAAACAATGCCTTGAAGTTCTTTGAAGTACTGCATATGTCGGAATCATGACATTAAGCCAAGATCTGCTTACATATACAACTATGAAATGAGATTATATTATCTTCTTTGAAGAATATTATTATTTCATTTTATGTAGGAGCTAAATAAACGACTAACTGCTCCTGTAGCCTCTATCCTGAACTGTCTGCGCAACCTAGTTTGTCCTCTTCTGGAAGGGAAAGAGAACAACTCCGTCTCCTTCTCCTGTCAGCTTAGCTCCAGCACATTAATACTCCATGTGAAGAGTGAACTTCTAGGATTGCCCTTCTACTGGGATTTTCATTGTGTTGCAGCACCTCTTGAGATGGTGAGTTGAAGAATGATGTTTTCCAATAGGAGAAAAAGTTGAAAATTTCTGTTCTAGAGACGTGAGGATGTTTGGCTATCAGAAGATTTATTGTTAAAATCTCCTTGGATTTGGAATTGCTGCATAGGCACAAATTAAAGATTACTTAATATTGATGTAATATATTGAAGTGTCACTTTTCTGTTTATAGTTATTGGTTCAACCCTGCCTACTGGAAGATGCCAGTGGCGTAGCGTGGGTTGTCAGCACCCGGGGCAAGGCAAGTGACGTCACGGCACCGCCGAAAAGACGCGCCCCACAGCGGCGAAGACTTTCCAAGAAGAGTCGCGCGCATGCGGGATGCTTCCGGGTCCCTCTCGAGGGCGGCTGGGCGGGGCTCCGACCTGCAAGAGCCGCTGCATTCAAGCTCGCACGTGAGCCCCGCTAAATAAAGCCACGCATGCGCACGAAGCTAGGCCGGCCAGCCGGCGGGTCCGTCTTCGCTCGGCCAAGCCTGCCGGGGCGCTTGCGGGGCGCTTGCGGTTGGCCTGAGCCTGGGCGGAGAGTTGGGCGCTTCTATTTATTTTATTCAGTTTATGTGGCCGCCCATCTCACCTGCCGGACTCGTTTCGCTTTGCAAGAAAGAGCAGCTCGAGAGCGGAGCCAAGCCGACTCTGTGCAGCCCTTGGGGCTCCCTGAGCAGCTCAGTGCGAGCGCGCCCCCCCAGATGTTGCGCCCAGTGCGGCCGGCCCCCCCTGCACCCCCCACGCTACGCCACTGGAAGATGCTCCAGTTCTGCTAGAAGTAAATGGCTTGTTTACCTGTGGTTTACTGAATAGCCTACAATTGGCTTTCATCTAACATGCCAAGCCAAGATAACTGGTAGAGGGAAGTTCCCTGAGGATGGGCTCCAGCACAAGTCCAAAAGTTCTACTGACCAACCCAGATTGGATCCTGCAACATTATCCTGGGACATGTATATTTGCCTTCATTCATAAGGGGGATTTGACTTATTCTCCAAAGCACCAGAGGGCAGGGCAAGAGTGGGTGGAAGCTTGTTAAAGAATAATCCAATCTAGAAATAAGACGAATTTTTCTGACAGAACAATTAATCAGTGAAGTAGCTTGCCTCTTGGAGTTGTGGGTATGCCATCTCTGGAGGTTTTCAAAAAATAAACAGGACAACCACTTGACTGGGATGGTTTAAGCTCTCCTGCTTTGAGCAGGGGATTGGACTAGAAGATCTCCAAGGCCCCTTCCAGCCTTATGATTTTATGTTCTGTGTTCTAAGAAAATAGCAAGTGGGTGAATCAACTCTGCTATATAGTAAATGGATAAATATGTCATACTTATGTTTAGTTACAAGTTATAATTTTGCCATTGGTGCACCAGGGGGCACTCCATGCTCAGGTAATGTACTTTTGCTGGTTCCCAAACATCTGGATATCTTGTATTCTGAGTTTCACTTATTATTACACTCATATTGAAATAAGAGACTTGCCTCTTTTTTTTAACAGAGAGATGTGATTTCGGCATAGAACAACTTTTTTAGTTTTGCAAGAATTTTGATAGAATTGTTTTTAAAGAATTCTGGCCACGGTGGTTGAGGATGATAAGATTTCTAATAAAACAACTGGAGAGAAATAAATTGGAGGAAGCAGATCTGGAGTATTACAGAAGGATATTGAAGGGCTGTTGGGTATTTCTTTCCTAAGACATTTTCCCCCATTATTCAGGATGGGGAAAAAAAAGGATTTTTTCGGGGAGAAGATGAATCTTACCAACGCTAATTACCATAATCATATTCAAAATCTATGAGTGCATAGAAGAGACAGATTCCTGGCACCATCTTATATCAAATGTAATGATTCCTTTGGATTTTAGCACCTCTCCTTCCTTAAGCTGTAATAATGTGCATTATTTCTTCCTACCTATCCTTTTTGGATGGTGTTGGATAAAGCAGAGACCATATCTGAATTATGAGTTTCATTTTTTGCAGGGGAAAAAAAAACCTCTCTTCCATGGGGCATATAGACTCTTCTGGAAGGCAACAAGAAAGCGGGAAGCACCTGCTGTGGTCTGCAAAGAAATAATAGAGAAATCTTTTCAGTCTTGCATATTACCTTTGCTGGTCCCTTATAGCAGTCCTGTCTAAAAATGCTGAAATGAAGCATCAGTTATAAATGATTGTTAGGTGGTGCCTGGCCCTTTGCATGTTGCTGCTGCTACTTATGCCTTTTCTTCTCTACGGCAGATGTCCTGCCACCTTCTGCGGCCTCTAATGGCAATGAGCTTGGCCATGCACGGTCAGGTACAAGAATTGGCAACTTTGCTGCTCCAGAAGGATGCAGAGATTGAAGACTATCGGGAGAGGGGAGCTACTCTCAGTCTAGGTGAGATACTGTTTGATCTTCATTGGGCTTACAGCTGTCCTTCTTTATCAGTGCTGGCCCTGATCCAGCCTAGCCTTGACCCCCCCTCCTTTAAAAAAAAAAGGCTGCTCCAAGCTACTAACTGATCAAATATTAGATAGTGACCAGTAGCTGAAGTGCTTGAGGGTCATTCACAGAGGTCTTTGAATGTGTGCTACAGACCAAGAAGCTACAACCAGTGCCTGGCTGTAGAGAAATTTGAATTGGGTAATCTTTTACTTTTACATGTAAATTTGGAGAATTTGGGGCAAATAGAAACTGCTTTTACTTCATTCTCTCCATCACAAAGTTGTACTTAAGCTCATGTTTCTGCTTGAGATATTGGCTCTCCTAATACCATCTAGAGCAAGGATCTTCAAACTTGGCCCTTTTATGACTTGTGGACTTCACCTCCCAGAATTTCTCAGCCAGGGCCAAGTTTGAAGATCTCTGATCTAAAGAACTGAAAGTTTCATGCTTCAGTAATGCAAGAATTGGGTTGAGCCTTTGATGAGTGTAGTTCTCTGAGCCAGGACACCAGTTCAGGAGCTCATTGCAACTGTATTCTTAAGCTAACAAAATTACAAATTATTTATCAAATGTTCATGCTTGTTCCTCCACTCCTTCTCACCAAATGTGGGTGGGTACTGGATGGAATGTGATCTAAGACTTCTCATTTAGTATTCCATGTTGCTTTTCCACAGTGTTGACCACATGCCAACACTGTTATTCCCTCTGATGTTTATATAGCTAGGAGATATCTGCTACCTTTAGGGATCTGCAGTTATTTACAAGTGACTTTTTCCAACCCATTGGACTCTGTCAAAATGGGGATTGAATTTTAGTCTTTGGAGTTCAGCAATACATGCATATATGTCCATGTATGCGATAGTCCATGTATTGACATGGCTGGAAGGTTTAAACCAGATGGGTTATGTGTGCCTGTTATTGAGGACTTTCATTGGGCTTGATGGATGGTGAAAATATTGGCTTATCTTTTTACAGATTTTCAGATGTGGATGTGACTACTTGAATTTTCTTTTAAATCTGAATAGCAGTAGAGAGCTTGCAGGCATGGCTGCTTCAAAACTCTCCCTGTTTATTTTGATATTTCTGTTACAGAACGTCTAAAGACAGAACCCTTTAAGGAAGAAACTTTCCTGCACACATTTGAGACTAAGGTAAAATTTACCTTTTATTATTTAGCATTTGTGCAGTGGGGAAAAGACCTCTTGTAAGTTAATGTGATAAACTGTATCATAATCAATTATGGACTCTACTAGTACATTGCTTTGAATGTTTTAATATTATATCTATTGGGCATCCTATTTTATCCAATATTTTATTTTGGTCCCATGCTAGATTGTTTGATTGCTCTTCCAATAAACTTCATATATACTGATGAGCATTGTTTTGGTTGGACCACAGGAATGGGAGGGAAGGACTTTGTTACATTAAGGCAATGTGGTTTTAACATAGGATGATTTAATGTTTGTCTTTCTGTGCTGTTATGCACTCATGCTTTGAAGATCAAAGAAAATGAAGCGTTGTTGCATTATGCTAGGTAAAGGATCAGTTAGTAAGATGTCTGATTATATCATGGAGAATGAATTAGCTTGGAAGTTCAATGACATGTGAGTCTTACCAATAGCTTTATTAGATAAATAATGATAATAGTAATAGTAAATAATAAGTAAAGAGCTATCAGAGCCCTTGATGAGACTGTACCCAAGCAGGATGGCAGAAGAGACCCCTGGCCTTATTTAGCAGCTGAGGCACCCTGAATTTTGTATACATAAAGCAGCAATAAGAGTATTCTTGAGGCTCACTACGGTATCTGGTATGCAAGAACTCAGACTGGTTTTATCTAAGAGCTCTCATTTGGAAGTCCTTCCTGCTGCTTCTTTTTTTTTTGCAAGGGGGGGGGGGGCTTTCCAAGGCCAAATAGCCATCTGCATAATTTTCTTTAGAAGAACTGCCAATATACAGGTTGATATTCCTTTTAGGACTGTACAATGTAATCAGCAAATCTGAAAGCACTTAATGTGTATAGTATGACTCCCTCCTCATAGAAAAGGTTTCTATGTAGTTCCTAGATTTACCGTTTGTCTGGTGGGGCTATTCCAAATTGGTGGTCCTCAGATTACGCAGAATGTATCTGATTGCCAAATTGTTGAAAATTCTTCTCAATAAATTGTTCTAGTTGGTGGCAACCAGAGAATTGTTCTTGGTAATTCAGTAGCTGTGGCTCAGTGGAAAATAAGATGTGTGTAAAACTTTTCTGTTTAATCATAAAGATTCCTGTCAGAAACTCAGGAAGGATACTGTCTATTGATGGCCTGGTTCATGGAACATGTTTAAGCTATAATTTGCTTTGTATGGTATCTTGCATGAAGCCAAACATTATAGTTTATAAATTTTTATGGTTTAGCATGTGGTATGAACCAAGCTGCACTGTGGCTTGTTCAAGAAACCATGTTTAAAGCAGCCATGATGTGTAAAATGAGCCAGTATCATACTCAATTGATGTACTATTCAGTGCTAGATTTGTTGCATTGACAAGCTTTGGGAAAACTAAAGACAAATTGAAGATGATCCTCAGATCAGAATAAAAGTGAGAGGAATCTAAGATCCTATAGGAATAATCACCCTCCAGAACAGGAATGTGCGGATATGACTATATTTTCATGTATGTTAAATATTACGCAAAAGAGCCATGTTCTGGTAAGATTCAAGAACATTTTTAAAAGGCCACTTGAGATTTTACTTTGAGAATTTCTCTTCAGTTTTGTAGGAGTTATGAGACAGTGAAAGGGGGATATGTAATATCCAATGTATTTTTAGAACGGAAGATAAATTTGTAATTGTTTTCTTTGTAAGATTTTGATTGAAAGCATCTAGCTTTTAACTCTTACATACATGTATGAGCACCTTCTTCATCCTGATGCTTTTATATGACTATACTTATCATCTCCAAGCAACATAGGCCACACATTCAGGGAATTATGGGGATATATCAGCACATTTAGTGGGCTCCATATTGGGGGAAATTAATCTGTGAGATGTCTGTACTAGGCTAGACAGTTGTCACCTTATTGAGTTGTTCTACAGAAGATTTTCCCTGGACATTATGTATTGTAGGATTTATCAGTAGTCATAAATATGATCATCAAGAGCTCTTGTGCTCATAGGACCCTGGACTGAAAGCTTACTTCTTCCTAATTAAGAGACAAAATAGCCATGTATTGCAAGTTGCTTAGGTATAACAGATTTAAATATTGCCTGTCTCCTGGAAAAATTGCCCAAAATATTTTTAAGTACTGTGGTCCTGGCTTTGCTACACATCTGCCCATCCTTGCACAGTTTTCTCCAGCAAACAGGATGTGGAAAGGTGAAAGGTCATTCTGGGTTGGACCAGAAGGATGTACCATCAAAATAAACAACGCTGAAGAGGAAGATAAACAAACAGGCGGTTCCCCAATTTGCCTGTCACTCCTGACAAAAAGTGGGCCATCTATGAGAGTGTGGGCCATCTACCTCTGATGTCAGTAAATTCTGGGTCAAAGGTACTATTAGCACAATTTGAAAGACTGTTGGGAGGAGGGGTTTTCTTGTTTGGGCCTGGGGTGGTCTACACATAGGGTATATTTGCATATCTTGGTAACTATATAGGGACTGTGGAGCAGGTACTAGGAAGACCTACTTTGGAATGCTCAGGTAGAGAAAGTGATGTTTTTGGCCTAACCTATTGATGATTGAGAATTCTAGGAACTGTAATCTTAATACATGTGGGGAAGTGCTTGTTTGGGAAAAGTTTTTTTTATTAAGGATAGGAATATAGACTGAAATAAAATCCAGGACTTATCTACATTTGACAGAATGTCACAGTATAAGCTGGCTGAAGAATAAAAAATTTATAGACTATACTTTTTTGAAGAGAAACAAGGGAATGGTGAGTTACTGAGGTGGCTCCACAATTGTTAATATCTGTTGATCTCTCCTTGCCCTTAATTATAATATTAACATTTTGTTGTTTGTTTTTATATACAGGTAGTCCTCAACTTATGACCATAATTGAGCCCGAAATTTATGTTGCTAAGTGAGACATTTGTTAAGTGCGTTTTGCCCCATTTTTACGACTTTTCTTGCCACAGTTGTTAAGTCAATCGCTTCAGTTAAGTTAATAACCTGGTTGTTAAGTGAATTTGCTTGTCAGGTGTTCACATGAACTGGGGATACTGCAACTATCATAAATATGAATCCGTTGCCGAGCATCCAAATCTTGGTCACATTACCATGAAGATGCTGCAATGGCCATAGGTGTGAAAAATAGTCATAAGTCACTTTTTTCAGTGACATAGTAACTTCGAATGGTCACTAAATGAACTGTTGTAAGTCGAGCACTACCTGTAATTACTTTTAATTTTTTATTGTATGCCACCCAGATGGGTGGCTAGAGTAATACGATGAATAAATGAAACACCCCTATTATAGTGGTGTTGCCTCAGACCTAACTTTCAGTCATTCTACTGCCCCTTCCCAGCAACATCTGATGCCATTTTAACTGGTTAGTTAGTCAAATGTAGCACATATTATAGTAGAAACCTGAAAAGGAGAGGTATTCATTATATAAATATTCTTGCTTTTTCATGTGGCTGCTTTAGAGCTAACTCACATAGAAGAAACATGTGGTATCTTTCCATCTATACTATACAATTTGGAATGTTTTGTGGATGATTATTTATCTTTATAATTCTCCCCTTTAAAACTTTCCTTGAACATGATAAGCATGTACCAAATATAAGACACCATGTAAGTGGTAGGCCAGGATCTCTGCATAGGGGATAGGATTTCAGTATACCACCCCACTATATGGCACAATTCAGTGAAAAAATTATTAGAGAAGGCAAAAAGTGTGCCTTAGAGAGGTCCTGGTCGGCCTTCTATTACTAAAACAGCACCAAGATCACTGGAGAAAGTGGTAGACCAGGATCTCTATAAAATAACCTGCTTGTCAGAGAGGCCCTGGTGTACCATTTAGGTCAGGGGTGTCAAACTGCCAGCCCATGGGCCAGATGCATCACGACAAAACCGCGCCCACCCCATTGCCGGCAATGGAAAAAAAGTTGCGATATGTCATGACACATCACATGACGTCGCGAGTTTGACACCCCTGGTTTAGATACTGCTTCATCTACCTGCTATCATTCAAGAAATTAAACCAGATCTTCTTTAAAGTGGCTTGTTTGTCAGATAGATCCTGGTCTACCAGTTAGAGAAATACTGGTTTAACAGCTATTGCTAAAGCAGCTTCCAGATTATTAGAGAATGTCCTAGATAAGGACTGCTTTTGCCTGTCAGGCCCCTTTTTTTCCTATGTGGATCTGCCAAGCAAATTGGACTAAGATTGCTAGAGTGATACCCATATTTATATGAAGGTTGCATCAGGTGGCTAAATCTGCTACTCTAGCCCTCAAAATGTGTGTTTCCCCAAACCTTGGGTACATTAGAATTGGTGAATGGTTTTCTTGCTGACCTAGTGATCCATCAATTAACTTGTCCTGCAGAAATCGGTTAGGACAGTGCACCTGCTTGTAATGTAAGTGAGGTATCTTATGCCTCCATACTTTGCTGCCTACTCACAGACTGGAGGTAAACATATTAAACCAGCTACTATATGGAATCGGGCCAAAGTTAATACTTTTCTATTTTTGTTTTCTTCCATTTTGTTTTTTTTAGAACTCATGAAGTTAGAAACTGAGAAACATAAAAGGCTGCTCAATATTGAATAGATTGCTAGTTCTTCCCCAGCATACAGAACATGGACTTTTCCAATGACTGTGAACTAATCTGAAATTATCCAATCAGTTCGGTGAAGTCTCAAAAAAGAGAGTTGAATTATATACGTTATCAGGGAATATGGTCTTGCCTAATTCCTGTCCATCATATTAATGCATGTGATTGCTAGCAGCTGTACAATTCAGATTGTTTTTTATTATAACTTTTAACAATTACTTTTTAAGGGCAAAATGCATAATGCTGTTTATAATCTTTCCATTTCCTAGAAACCATTAGTTTGAAATAGAACTTTAGTTAAAAGGTATAGGATAGCCCTGAGAGAGAAATGGAGGGAGCAACAATCCTTCTGACTGTGTAATCTCGTTCAAAGAGAAGTATTATCTTCGCAGTAATCAAGTTCAGGACTGCCAAACTAATTTTATTTGTATGGATTCGTGTTCCCACTTAGCTGGCATTTTTGCCCCTCCTACCTGTCTGCTAATGAGGCATCTGTCAGAGAGTGAACCACTGTATTTATTTATTGATTTCAGCAGAAACAGGTGAGGGGCGAGTTGGTTCAATATAGCAACCACAAAGAGTCTATCCTGGCTTATGAGTCAGCTGGGATGCATGTTGCTGAAACCATACTGGGCACAACAGTCCCCGAAATAGAGGCAGACCACAGGCTTGAGAGACAAGCTCCACTGGCCGGAGCAACAAAGCTCTTATTGGCTGTGGTGTTGGGATACATTTCTGCTACACCCGGGTTCCTTTCTGTGGGATCAATTCTTCAAAGTATGGCACGTGTCACAGGAGTAAGCATCTGAATGGGATACTATGATGGATTTGGGTATTTGTGTGTGAGCCCTTCTGACCCTATCCCAAACTATAAGAAAGTAGTGCCTCATCTTCCCTCTTTCCGAGGCAGACCATAAACAAAATTCAGGCCTCTTTTTCTTAAGTGTCGCTGATGCCAGTCAGAGGACGAATCTCCACCTCCCTTCCCTTTTGAATGACCTCTGTAAAATTAGCGGGTAGATTATATTTAATCCATGTTTATTTTTATGCTTATTGGATTAAGAGAGTCTTTCCCAATTTGGTGTCTTCCAGATGTGCTGCAGCATCCCCAGCCAGATTAGGTACTTCTCGGCAACTCTTTTATTGTATTTTATTGCATGAGATCATAAATACCAATGGTATTCTTTTTTCTCACATGAATTCAGAATTAAATGTGATTTTTACATAATGGGACCTTATAAACCACGTATTGTTTCTGGACGGGATGATTCCAAGGCTACTATACTTTTCCTTTCTTGGTGGGGTCTGCTTCAGATGTTTCATAGTGGAACCTTCCTGGGCTCTCTGAGAAAGCCAATTGTGGAGAAAAAAACAATAGCCTCTCTTTGAGTAAGCCACGGTAGTGGAGTGTGAATGCGTGCCGACTTGTTGCCTGCTGAGCATAAAGGCTACTCAGAGGGAGGAACAGGTAGGTGGAAGATTGGAGAAGACGGTTGAAGGAGATGCTAAAGATCAATTAACATTGCATGAATATTCATCCCTACAGAGGAAAGCACCTACTGGATTGCCCTTATCAGGCCTGTTCTAGCAAACTCCCCCATGCTTCTGTTCTGCTTGGCCTTGACTAAACTGATTGCTTAGGCCAGGGGTAGGCCACCTTGGCTCTTTTATGACTCGTGGACTTCAACTCCCTGAATTCCTGAGCCAGTATGGCTCAGCTTGTAAACCTCTCCCTTTTCCCTCAGCATGGCTGGCTCAGGAATTCTGGGAGTTGAAGTCCACGAGTCATAAAAGAGCCAAGGTTGCCTACCCCTGGCTTAGGCAGAAAAGAGAGCTGGTTCCTCAAGATGGAAATTCTTCCTTGGGAGGGAAGAAAGGATGCCAGAGCTGAGGAGCTACTTATATATTCACAGATGTGGCTGGAAGGTTTATTGAGGCTGCTGAGGAGAGAGAGGAAAGCAAGCTTCAAAATCTAAAACTTTTTAACCTCCTTCATTAGGCATTATATTTTGAATGTTACTTTAGACTGCTTAGGCTCCAAAAAGTCTTTTTCTTTTTTTAAATTTCAAACCCCATTTCTGAATGCTCAAGAAACTATGGAGAATACACTTAGGTAGTTCTCTACCCCTTTGGAGAATCCATTCTTTGCTTTCTATTACTCACTAATCGCCTCCGCATTTCTTGATTTACAAGGGTCTCTGCTGCACTATAAAGCCATGGACCACTTCCAGCTCTGGAGGATGTTAACCATAATACAGTTAACCTTTGCCTAATGACTGACCTGTTTAGTGACCAAAGTTATGCTGGCTCTGAGAAAGTATCTTTGTGACCAGTTATTGCACATGTTGCAGTATCCCTATGGCCTAACGATGAAGATTTGGGCATTTTACATCTGGTGGGCGTTTATGAGTGTGACAGTGACCCATGGTCACATGATAGTCATTTGCATGCTTCACAGCTGGCTTCCAACAAGCAAGGTCACTGGAAGAGCCAGCAGTAAAATTGTAAGTCTTGGCCATGTCTTGCTTAACAACTGGGAATTGCCAATCCTAATTGTGGTAGTCAAGTTAGGATTACTTGTACAGATAAAAAATGATGCATGGAAATACACTAAGACAATAAGAACAACAAAAGAGAGAGAGATTCAGATTATGCCTCATTCTTTTTGTTGCCTGTTATCTTCACTTTGAAGTTTAAAAATGACCAAATATCAAAATCTGAGCCTCCCTTGACTCTTAAAACTGAGCTAAATGGTACCTTTCTCATTGGCCTGGAAACCTATTTTTGCCATTGTCTTCAGTCATGTTAGTGCATCAAATCAGATGTATTCCATACCTCTGAAGGGTTGGCTTCAGAGGATGAACAGTTTCAAGGAGAGCAAGGGAAACTACTGCCTAGGTGATAATTAATTTGCATGAAGAAATGTATGTGGTACTTGGGTTATATGCCTATTTTGAGATGCTACTGTAGTTTCATATTCACTTTAATATCTATGTATCTGTTGTATCTATATTTATGTATATACAGACATAACTCCCTATACTATACTTGTGCGTCAGAAGCACTGAAGCACTTCCATGGTGGAAGGATCAGCCAGTGATATAACTGTTGCCTGGGGGACACCCAGTTGGGGGCTCCTTTCATATCCCCATTAATGGGCCAACCGAAGTGGTATCTATTTATCTACTCACATTTGCACACTTTTGAACTGCTAGGTTGGCAAGAGCCAGAGTGAATGACAGGAACATGACACCCCATCATACAGCAGCACTCAGGCTTTGAATGTGGACTTGCAAATTGTCAATCTGGCATCCTAACCACATGAGCCACCGCACTCTATAGATACCTCCCTGAGATGTAATATATGAAGAGACCCTTAATTACATAAGTGCTGTTGTTCCAATTAGATACATTGTAGTATAATAATAGGGAAAAAAGCTATGTGATACGGATTTTCCAAATAATAATTATTTTAAATATTGTGACTTTTTCATTATCCAGCACCTTGACATTCCTTGGATTTTATTCCTTAACAAATGGATTTATCATCCAAACTACTTTTATCAGCCTCTTTAATTGGGGAAGTCAATTTGTCAGAAATATTTAGTTTTTTGTAGTGTTTTAAACCACTGGTTTCTGATAAGCTTGAAAATTATAGTGTTAATTTTTCAAGCTCATGTGTGCTCTTCTACTTGCTAAAAGCATCACCTAAATGATAGCATTTTGAGAAAGATTGCCTACCGAGAAGACAATTGGGGTATTTTGTCCTCCAAGATCAGATCTAGTGGTTGTCTTCTACTAATGACAAATTTTTTTTAACTTTGAGCTCTCCTGATCTAGCTTCTAGATTTACTTCAACCATTGGCAACTACCTGAAAGGTTTTGTCTTTCAGATTGCTGTTTGGGATTGGTTGAGATATATAGAGATTCACATTTGGTTTCCCCAGAACCTCTGGGGTTTTTCTACCTGGGATAAAAGTGACTCAGTGTAGGGAGAGCTTTTCCAAGCTCCAATCCCACAGAGGAGAATATTGGAGAAACACTAGCCTCATCCCTCAGAGACCCTGTTCTCAACTCCTTTAGCTGGATGAAATGGCTATTATTCTGCCAATCTGCATATGCCTAGACTGTCCCATTCTATGTACAGCACTCATGGCTAAATATATATATCTTCAAGTGGAAAGTTCAGAGACATGCCCCATCTCTATGCTCTCTTTTCATGGCCAGTGCTAATGAGATTCGCTTCTTTTCCAGCTGATGTTTTGTGGGATGAGGGGCTTGTCAAATGGATGATCTCTGGCAAGGTCTTGGCAAATATTTACCAGAAAAATAAAGTTGGGAGGGGGGGGGAGAGACATGTACCATATAAATTTAGAATACTGAAAATAGAGATCAAGTGAGTGGGAGAAAAAGAAAGAAAGACCAAACCAGAAAATACAGCCTAGTCTGTTCATGAGCAAGGGAATAAAAATGGAAGATAAAATGAGCAAAACCTCGGCAGTAAAAACAGCATCTTGGTAAATAGTCTATTAAAAACCCAGCTGACCTGCTTTATGGCTTTCTTGGCTGCCATTCAGCAGGCACGGTGGAGGGGGGAAGGTAGCAGGAGCCGGCGGGCGGCTACTATGCTCCCCTCTTGGAATGGGGTGTTAAATTTAGCCACATAATAACGGTCCTAAGGAAGCAGCCTCTTGTCGACCACACAGTAATTACTGCTTCCCTTATGCATGTTATTTTCTTATTACGTTCCTCCTTTCCCCAAATGGTGCAAGAATTGTGCAGGAGCAGTGATCTGATCTCTGCCTCAAGGAGGCTGCAGCTTCAGTGAACATTTAGGCAGAATTTGGGGCAGAGCAAAGAACCTCTATGTGTGTGTTGGGCGAGGGATTTAAGTTGCACTGCTCTGGTCTGCTAACCTGTACATTTCTGCTCTCAGTGCTGGATGAGGTTCATGGGGATCTGTCTGCCCCCAAAGATTGGAAGACTAGGTAATAGTTTGGATAAATAGAGATCTTTAAGTCTGCTTTGACCTGCAACTCTTATATCAAGATTTTTGGGAGGTCTCGAAGATCTAACAGCAGGATAGATAGACTTAAAAGTGTCTTCTAGTTTAAATAATTGTCCTGTGAAGTCTCATTTTCTATTTCATTTAGTTCTTAAACAAACAGGAGAATGTTCCTGTAATCAAAATGTTATTTATTTGCATTAGAGTCTTTCTTCTGAATAACGTCCTATTTTAAATTTTCATAAACTACAATATGGGTTAGGACAGCATAATGTATGGACCCAGCCACTGTGGCTGGTTCAATAAAATATGGCTCCAACCAGCTAACTACAACTTAGTGTAAACCATTGTTGTGTTTTATAAAAGGACATCGGTTCAATTTCAGAAAACAATGTCAGCAAACTTTTAAAGAATGCATTTAGATGTAGTGGAATTTTTTCTCAAATGCTTTAAATGGTTGAAATTTTTTAATAATATGTATGCAGAAGAAATTAATTGTCAGATTTAAAACAATTTTTTATCCAGGGGTCTTGTTTTAGGACTATCCAATCTGGGCTGCAGAAATCCTGATGACCAATAGATGACATTTCTGTTGAAGCCATCTAGTGATTGTCTTGACTTTTCCAACCTAAAAATGAAACCTTTATTTTATACCAGGGCAATACTCTTACAGGAAGATTAGCCCACTGGCCACTGGCCTAAGCTATTACTGAAAATTAGAATTCTTTCTTTCTTTCTTTCTTTCTTTCTTTCTTTCTTTCTTTCTTTCTTTCTTTCTTTCTTTCTTTCTTTCTTTCTTTCTTTCTTTCTTTTAATTTCAGCTCACAACTTTTTTTGGGGGGGAATAGTGCAATGAATATAAACAGTAGAAATCTACAGCCTGATACAGTAAAACAGCCATCTGTGTTTCGGTTATTGATATTTCTCACTAATCTTTTTTTCCAGAATTACTTCATTGTATAGCTAATAGTAAACACAATACCGTCCAAATCTAATGTACTCTCAGAAGCAAATAATAAGACAGTATTAATTTAAATACAATGTATTTAAATTGTCACAGCATCAAAAACACCCCCTTCTCTAGCCAGGTTCTCTTCAGATGACTTGGGACCACAAATCTTTTCTTGGCTGAGAATTCTGGGAAGCCAGAATTATATCTGGAGGAAGCCAGTTTGGCCAATGGTAATTGAAACTGTCCAATGTCACTTAGCTAGTATGTTTTCCTTTATAGCAGGAAATACTTGATGAGTGGCAATGGTAAATCAGCCTACGTTATTACATATAGAACACGCTGAAAAGAAGCAATCTATCATTTAGATTTAGATTTAGATTTAGATTAACAAAAAAGACCCTTAGTTCCTCATACTCTGGTGGCCAATGGTAGACATAGCATTCTAAGTAAAGCAAGGCCACCTTTTGTGTTTTTATTTATTTTTATTTATTAATCAAATTTATATGGATGCCCATCTCATGAAATGTGCCTTTAGGCAGTATACAACAATCCAGGAAAAAGAGGAAATAAGACAATCGTGAGTTATAATAATTATTAAAAAGAATTAAAAAGTGTAGATGCAAAGCTAGAAGAAGAGAATAGAATAATAAACTGAGGCAGGTTAATAATAAGAGAGCCACCTCATGATTTCACCCATCCCCAGGGTTCCCAAGCCTGCTGGCATAACCAGATATTGAGGGGCCTTTGGAAACTGAGGAACGATGAGGCCAACCTTGTCCTGGGGAGAGATGAATTCACAATACTGGTGCTACAGCAGAAAGGGCCCATGGCCTAAAACCCACCAAAGGTAGCCCTGTAGATCTCGGAACTTGCAACTTACCCATTCAGTGAGATCTGGTGAGATGGACAGATGAAATCGGGGAAAGGCAGTTCCTCAAATAACCTGGTCCCATGCCATATAGGGCTTTAAAGGTCCATACCAGCACCTTCAATTGGACTGTAAGCAAACTGGTAACCAATGCAACTCACACTCTACCAGAAACACACAGTTCACTGTGTTTCATTTCATTGACAGTTTATGTTAACACGGTCTAAAAATGGTATTTGCCTCTCCTTATTACTGAAATATTTTCAAATGCTTGCAATCAACCTTATTAACTGACCTTTGGTATTTTTAGATGGCTTTCTTCCCATCAACCACCTACCAGAGTCTTTCATTTTTTTGTAACATAGCAGATCTTCAGGAGCACAGATGGTGAGTGCCCTAATTCTCTGCAATAGGATGTTTCTAGTCTGGAGTTCTTTTTTACGGCCCTTTTATTTTGCTGTTTCAGAATTCAAGAACAGAAATGTGCTTTACACCTTTTTCCTGCTCATCCTTACAAGCTCCCCTATCTTTACGTATGCACAAGGGAAGGGGTTTAGAGGAGAATAGCCTTCTGCTTGTGCTGGTCCAGTTGGGGAACCTTTTTGGCATGGCAACGACATTCCAGAAAAGGTCTCGTTCTTGTGCTTGTTTTCCTAAAACAAAGGAAACAGGCTTGCATTGCTGGAAGTTGCGTGCTTGGGTTGTACTGCCTTGTTATCATCCGATAACCCGTCGACCCTGATCTTGCCCTGTTCCTCACCCGGCAGCCTCAGGCCAGGGGATGTGAACAGCTTCCGCACACTTGCCCTTGTGCAGATCTTCACCTTCCTTTCAGCTCATAGCATGTATACAGACACATGGAAGAATAGCATTAAGAAAGGAGGTTCCTGAATCTTCTCCTTCTTTTTACTCGCCAATTGGTAATATTATTAATGTGTTTGTGTAGACTGGCTAACTTGGAGGCAAATCCCCTGGATTTGCAACAGTGGGAATGCCATTGTTTATTTCATTGGGAATGTTGTTAAGGGAATGGATTAATAATCAAGTACCATCTTGAGAATTTATTCATTGTATATATGTCTTTTTAGCTATCATATCCACAGGTCCTCTCATCTATATTATATATTTGTATGGTTGGAATATCTCCCAGAGCATGAGAGGAATGCATCCATCCTGGCCTGCTTTGATTTCTCAGAGATTTCAGCACCGCTGTCTCTGGTATCCTTCTGGACTGGTCAGAAGGTTATAAGTAGGAGACATTTTTATTATGGTTGGTCACAGAGTCAGCCAAATGTTTAGACTGGATTTGGAATTTTTGCCCTGCTATTGAGCCCTCCCAAGCACCTGGAATAGGTAGATGTTGTTTAATAATAATATAATTATTATTTTATCCTGCCTTTTTTATATATAGCTCAAGGTGATGAATATACCTAATTCTCCTGCCTCCTATATTTTTACAACAATAACTTTAGGAGGTGGATTAGGCAGAGAGAGCCACCCAGCCAGCTTTCATACCTAAGAGAAGCCTAGAATTCACACTTTCATGGTTTTTACATCAGCACCTTCACCAATATATCAAATTGGCTCCCCAGGGGTTAAGGCAAGATGATAGGTGAGCCCATATTTGGGAGGAGAATGCGTGTCGATAAGCTCCAATTGTATGATATTGGCATGTCATTTTTTATGACATGTTGATATTATTGGGTTTTTTTCTTTGATTTTATTAATGTATGCTGCATAGAGTAGTGGTCATGGATAGCCTTATGAATCCAATAAATAAATTGGAAAGCAGATTGTACAAATGAAGACAGTTACGCAAAGAATGATCTAAACTTCTGCTATTTATTTATATATCCATTCATTCATTCATTCACTCATTCAAGTAATTCAGTTTACTTGACCACCCACTCAAAAGCAACTCTGGGTAGCTAATAATATTAAAAGCAGACAAAGATATACAAATAGCATAAATCCATAAAATAAAAATTTCACAAAGGAAGATATACAAACATCTACAGTGCCAGGATCAAAATTCATTTTATATAAAAAGGTAAAGGTTCCCCCGCACATGCGTGCTAGTCGTTTCCAACTCTAGGGGCCGGTGCTCATCTCCGTTTCAAAGCCGAAGAGCCAGCGCTTGTCCGAGGACGTCTCCGTGGTCATGTGGCCGGCATGACTAGACGCCAAAGGCGCACGGAACGCTGTTACCTTCCCACCGTAGTGGTCCCTATTTTTCTACTTGCATTTTTACGTGCTTTCGAACTGCTAGGTTGGCAGAAGCTGGGACGAGTAACAGGCGCTCACTCTGTTACGCGGCACTCGGGATTCGACCCGCCAAACTGCCGACCTTCTGATCGACAAGCTCAGCGTCCTAACCCAGTGCCTGAGGGAAGAGTCAAGTTTTTGATCTTTGCAGATCAGTAAAGAGGTGCTTCCAGAGTCCCACCAGATGAGCAGAAAAAGATAGTCCCTTATCTAGCCTGGCCCATGAGCTGTGGCATGAAGGGCTTCTTAGCTTTGCCCTTAAACAACTGCATAGTTGATAGTTGATTTATATTTTCTCTTGCACTGTGTACTCAATGTACTCTCATACATTGAGAGGCCATTGATGTTATAATTTTGTTGGATTGGAGTATTTAATCGTTGATTTAAAGTGTGGCTTCAAAATATTAGCTCTGACTTTTCTTAGTTTCCAAATCTGCAAAATTCTGATTTTTGCACTTGAAGAAAGATGCTAAAGGTGTTTAAGTTATTTGAAGACTTTATGCCATCTTGTGTAGTACAGTCTGAATATAAAACATGATTATTTTAAACATACAGTTTTTGTTATTGTTAGTTGCGAAGTCGTGTCCGACCCATCGTGACCCCATGGACAACGGTCCTTCAGGCCTTCCTGTTCTCTACCATCTTCTGGAGTCCATTTAAGCTCACGCCTACTGCTTCAGTGACTCCATCCAGCCACCTCATTCTCTGTCGTCTTATTCCAAATCATATTTTTGATCCTTTAGCCCAGCATTGTTTCCTTTAACTTATAAAAGCAATCAAATATTAAATCTCTGAGATCTTCTACTCCTTTAATTACATAGAAATTGTATAACATGCTGAGTCCTAACAATGTCATCTTTGAGCTAGAGCTGAATCAAACTCCGCACTCTTTCTATCCACTAGGATATTGATGTGAACTGTCTTTTTTATGATGTCTTGAAAATAGATATCTTCGGTTTCTCAGGATGAAGAACATTGTTAAAATTTATTTAATTACATTAACTATAATCAGGTGTCTAGATTCCTGAGACAGGTAGTCCCTGCAAGGAAGTCTTCTGGTTGTCCCCAGGCTTGGCTCATCCCAATCAGATTTCAGGATTTAAGTGGCTGGGAAGAGAATGGTTGCAATGAGGAGAACAATCAGTGTTAGGCATGGGTGGATGAATTAGAGTATTTTGGGCAAAATAATGACAGACAGCTTCTGTATTCTTGCTAATAAATCAACATAGACAACATCCATGTTGCCTGGAGTCAAACTCAACTTTAGATTTCATCTTTCAGTAATTTAATAGTGGCTTCCTTCCATTAAATTTAATGTTCTGTAAAATTAGATACTAGATTATAGTAACTATTGGGGGAGATCTCTGGGGGTTTCACAAAGACTTTCAGGTGCTGAGTGTGAACGGGCCTGTGGTTGTGTATGCATAAATCATCTGACAAAGTTCCCTTGGAGCAGTAGAAAAAAAATATCCAGATTTAGATGAAAGTATTGTAAGGTTTTAATTTTAACAAAATCTTCGCTGACTGCTGAAAACAGTAACAAAAATGGAAGATGATCTATCCTTGCCGTACTCTGGAAAAGGAGTCAACCAATATGTCATCTCTACCACAAGTTGCATGCATGCCAAAATGAAGGTTTGTATTTGTCTATTTATTTGCTCATCATTGCTTCTTACTCATTGTGATTTGATTCTCCCCCTCTCCTCAGGGTCTCCTCTTTCCACTCCCACAATGTACTAGATCTTAATTTGTTCTATAACTTCCTATTTCTACTTTTAGCATTGAAAACAAACATTATTTTTAGCTATTCCCTTCTGAAACATCATGCTTGGTGCTTCTTTGCTAGTCATTTAAGCTTCCGACCCACACGTGCGCATGAAGGACAGCTGAGACACACACTGGTATAGTAAATGTGCAAAAAGCCTCTCAAATCTGGTCTCTATTGAAGTCTGGTTTTGTGTGGCATAAGAGGGATGTGCCCTGGAATCAGTCAGCCGCTAGCGTGGGCTAACCTTTTAATAAAGCTAACCTATATTTATTCCACTTTGCCTTGAAATAGTCTAAGGAGTCTTTCAAAGGGCCTTTCCCCGTTTGGGGTAAAGAAGGATTGGAAAGCAGGAAGAAATATGTGAGTGGGTGGGTGTTCCAAGGATTGTGTGTACCTGTTTGCTTCCTTTTAAAGATGTGCTGTTGAAAACCAGTACCTGCATGTGGAGAAGAAAATGGGAGGTCTTCCTATCTTAAAGCTGCCTTTGGAATGGATCCAGGACTAAAGACCTGTGCAAAGTGCTTTTAGCATGTTGCAGTTCTATTTTTCCCTTCTATTTTTCCGAAAGCTACCCATTTCACAAACTATTTAATGGTGCAGTGACTCACAGATTTAAACGTGCATTTAAATGTTTGTTGTGCTGTGTTTTAAGTGATTGGGAGATTTTGGAATCCCCTCTCTTAAGCTCTCTTGGAAAGTCTGGCTAGCTACCTTAGAAAAGTAATTTGGACGACCTCACCCATGAACCTCCTTTAAAATCCACAATTCCTTAGTCCTTTACCTTTTTAGGTCAAAAGTAAACAGCTGTCTTGGTTAATGGCTACATTTAGAACTCTGAAAAAGTATCAGAGTCCCCACCTCAAAATGATTACACAACAAAATGGCTGGATGGGGCAAGGACATCACAAAGGAGTGCAGCCATTCTTCTTAAACATCTAAAGATGTTTAAAGATTGATTCCCCACAAATCCTCCTCCTATCTTTGATTTGATTATATGGCAAACAAGTCTATGTCAATTTTTACTGACCGCATAGACCAGGGATCTTCAAACTTGGCCCTTTTATGACTTGTGGACTTCATCTCCCAGAATTCCTCAACCAGCGTGTCTGGCTGAGGAATTCTGGGAGTTGAAGTCCACAAGTCATAAAAGGGCCAAGTTTGAAGACCCCTGGCATAGACAGACCATCTCTAGATGATCTGTCCCCAACCTGACTCTTTAAATCTTCCAATGGTATGTGTTGCTATTGGTCATTGTCCTTTTCTTCTTTTCTCCCTTTTGCATTACAGACTTTCTGGGAGAACGGTTTCCAAATAGTGTGGGCTAAATGTGATAATTTTGACCTTATCTAACACCAAAACTCAAAAGCATCAATATTCTTCTTATCCTGCTTCTTTAAAATCCAACTTCAAGTGTTACAGGGAACACTTTACAGGGAAAACTTGCATTATTTTGATCTTTCTAGGTATAGACATAATGTGGCATCTGAATATCTTTTCCAAGGCCTACGCTGCTATCCTACCAAGTGTTGGGTATTTTACTGTCCATAGTTTTAAATGGCAGAAGCTTTCCACCAAAATCTTGATTGTCAATTCTAAGGCTGGTCGCTATACCTGTTGTCACTATTTTGATTTTCTGTGTGTTAAACCTTAGTCCCATTTTTCCTTGTGCTCCTTGACTTTCATTACTGGCTCTTGCAGGTCATTTGCATTTGCAGCTATCAGTGGTGTCATTAACACAGTGCAGGTTTTTTGTGTCCTCCTGCATTTTTAAAACTATGCTTATCTTCTTCCAATGCAGCTTCCTTCAGTTTATATTCAGCATATAAATTGTATAAATAAGGAGAGAGTTGATAGGTTTGTCTCACCTTTTTGCCACTCTGGAGCCAGTTTACTTTGCCACTTTCCATCCAGACTGCAAGTTCTTGTTTTTTGTATAGTTTCACATAAGGGCAATGAGATGTTTTGGGATTTCCTTTTCCTAATCACTTTCTCCAACTGGACACAGTTGATGCAATAAAGGGCCTTTCTATAGTGAATGAAGTATATACTGATTTCCTTGTACTTTATTATTTGTCATTCTCAATTAATTAGTATACTGTAATCAAAATAATGTCTCTTGTTCCTCAGCCTTTTCTAAAACCATCCCAGACATTTGGGATCTCACTTTCCATGTATGGCTATAATCTGTGTTGGATGATCCTAAACATTATTTTAATAGTATGTGAAATTAAGGTTGATGTATGATAGTTTCTACGCTCTGTTAAGTCTCCTTTCTTTGATATTTGTATATAGACTGATCTCTTTCAGTCTTCTGGCCAGTATATAATTCTGCAGATATACTGGCATAGTCTTGTAAGAGCCTTTACTGATTTCTTCTTCTGTTGCTTGCCATATTTCTATAGATATTTCATCTAATCTAACTTCCTTTTTGGTTTTTGTAAATGAGGAATATCTTCTAAAATTACTTGGCTGCCAACATCTCAGAATTTCAGTATTCTCTTACCTTTGATCTTCAAATTGGTTACTATTTGTTGGCTAGCATCCTTTAGCGCAGGGGTGTCAAACTCAGTTTCATTGAGGGCCGCATCAGCATTGTGGTTGCCCTCAGGGGGCCGGGTGGGTATGGCCAGGGTAGGCGTGGCCTACTGGGTGGGCATGGCTAGAGTGCGTATGGCCTACTGGGTGGGCGTGGCCAGCTCTACATCGTTCGCATCAAGGGTGCCTATGGGGGCCTGGGCAGGAGTGGGACAGATCTGAGGGTCTCTGGCAGAAGGAGGGTCTCTGGGCCAGGGCCAAGGCAGAGGGGGCCGTTCCCTCACTGTTTCCAGGATGGCTTAGCGGGCCACATGAAACCACTTTGCGGGCCGTATCCGGCCCCTGGGCCTTGTTTTTGACATGTCTGCTTTAGCGTATCAGTTTGAGGTTGGGACCTGTGTCTGAGTTTGAAGAGCTTTTGGAAGAGTTTCCATGTTTTTTCAATGTCAGTTTCCCTTTTCAATGTCTTTACAGATATCACTGTAATACTGCTTCTTGTCTTTTCTAACAGTTCTCCAAAATAGTTTGTTAAGTTGCTTCTAAGACATTAATCTTTTTTTTCTCTTCTCTTCTCTTCTCTTCTCTTCTCTTCTCTTCTCTTCTCTTCTCTTCTCTTCTCTTCTCTTCTCTCTACTCTACTCTACTCTACTCTACTCTACTCTACTCTACTCTACTCTTCCCTTCCCTTCCCTGAAATTTCTGTCTTGTGTTCTAAAATTGTTTGTTTGTTTTCTGTTTCTTGGTCTTTGGCACTCTCTTCTCACCTTAATCCTTAACAACTTCTTTGATTTCATTCCAAAGCTCTTCTGGTTTTCTAACAATGAGATTGAAGATTTCAAAGCAATTCCTGAAAATTATGGATATATGTTCATGATCACATTGTAGTAATGATTTGGATTTGTTTTTCTGCTTAGGTTGACTTGGACCTCCTATCTTTCCAATCATTTAAAAAGGGATTCTCATTCCTTGTAACTCAAACGTATTTTAAAAATCATTTGCTTCCCATTTACCCAATTCCAGAGATTGGCTAAATAAAGAATTTGTAAGAATAGTAAGAATTTATGATGTGAGTTGACTTTCAGTCCCACCAGCAAATTTCAAGGAGAAAAGGATTCCTTTCCTCTAGTGAGTCCTCGGTGTGTGGGAGAGCCCATTTTCTTGCTGTTTTAATAGTTGTTTGGATGCTATCTGGCTGCTATGGGCTTTATTTGTTTTTCCACGTCACAATGGCTATCTCCATATCCACAAACTTGCATGAGGAAACATCATAATAGGGTACAAAAAGATATTTGAATAGTTCCTCAGGATTTGTTACCACGGATGTGGTCAGGTGATTGGTGCTCTGGCCAAACTTGCCCCACAGTGAGTTTAAGAAGAGTTTTGCAATCTGCCTTTTAGCAGGATTTACTTCTATGTGGTCACGTCGTAAGCGGACACCTTCCATCTTTTCATAATCCTGAATATTGCTCTTTATCCTGTTCTGTTTTGCACCAGTCAGGGTAACCACTGGCTTCCTGTTTCTGTCTGAGATGCGTGTTCATATAACCTGAAAATAGCCCATTTGACGTTCTTTCAAAATGCCAGATCTCATAGATTTCAACAATTCTGTAACCTTTTTCTAAAGCTACATTCAATTCAACAGTACACCATGTCCCAGTCAGAGCTCTTTCCTCATCATTGTGTTTACAGGGGGTGGTTTGCAGTTTTTCTGTGCAGGTTGTGCACAAACTAAACATTAATTTGCCCCCTGATTTGTGGGGTAGGACAGGGAAATAGAGATTCCTTGGCGGATACACTTTGACTTTGGCTAACCCAAAATATTGCTTTATGTCCCCAAAGTTTTGGTAGATGATTTGTGGATGGCCGATTGCATACTCCTTGGTCTTATTCACAAAAGGGTACAGACTGGTGAAATCATAGTATAAGATTTGTTCACCAGGTTTTGGTTTGTAGTACAGACATGTGGCATTTGTTCTGCCACCAAAAAAAGCATTTCGAGGATTCAAAGGAGTTGGGAGCTTATTCTCAACTAGGAACTGCTTCAAAGAGGTGTCAGCCTCCACCAAGGCCCTCCATTCGTGTTCCCAAATGCAGCGCATAGCATAACCCTGGCTCCTGAAGTCCTCTTCTTTTATCCTAGTACGGTTGTGCAGGCTACCATATGTTGAATCAAGAAATTTGTTGAAGTCTTTTTCAGAGTAGCAGACAGGGCACCCATGAAAAAAAACAACCGTAAAATTCAAAAGCTGTGGGAGTTCCATTTATGACAGCAAAACCATCTAAAAAATATTTGCCTACTTGCTTTTCACCCCCCTTCAGAGCATGCTGAATACTGAGATTCTCCCCGCCTGTGCCCTCCAATTCATGTCCGCAGTCGCAAGCAAGCCAGTCTTTACACAAATTGCAGCTCTTTAACTCACAGGGTTGGTAGCATGGTCTCTGGGATAGCTGAGAACCCCAGTTATAGTCTAGATCAGAAAAATCTGCAGAAGCTTCGTGACCGCTGCAATTACCACAGGAATATAAAATCAGGGTGTCTTGAAGTGTTTGCCATCTAGGTGTTATTAATTCGGAGTCTGCAAAATATAAAGCACATCCTGCTAGTGTGATATCAGCGCCAACAGCATTTACAT
This sequence comes from Vipera berus, assembly GCF_964194415.1. Lineage (NCBI taxonomy): Eukaryota > Metazoa > Chordata > Lepidosauria > Squamata > Viperidae > Vipera > Vipera berus. The sequence continues at coordinate 123,054,773 of NC_138202.1, read as the reverse complement.
TAACATAAATAAAAACATATTTTACTTACCATTGCAGGGAGATAATGTAGCATCATTCATCATTTCACAGGCTGTATGGTAAGTACTCTGCACCTCATCGATAAAATTACAACACATCATGCTACAGCCAGGCAAAATGGGCCTAAATTAAAAAAAATTCATCATAACCCCTGCAACAGATTTTGTCACATTTTTCCGGCTGGGGCCTTGTGTGTGATGCTCGCTTTTGCAGTTGTTTTAAAATCAGCTTTGGAACCAGAGGTTGACATCTTCAAAAGACTGGTGGAATTAAATCGCTAGCTGTTCAGACTTGCCTGTACAATCTCCCCCCCCCCCCCCGCACATGCTATGACATGTCCTTGAGCCTTGCACCTGTCCAGAATCACGGGGTATGACATGCCCAGGCATGTCCCGAACAAGGCCTAACCCCCTTTTTTACTATTGGGCACAAACACGCATGCCTGGACCCGCAGGCCTAACATGCCCAAACAAGTCTACCACCCACCTGGCTAGTTGCCTCTTGCGAGCATTTTAATTCCTGTTAATATTCCTTGTCTTTTTGCTGTAGGGGGTGCAGAATAAATTTTATTAAGGCCGCGCTTCGTACGGTTACATGTATATGTGGATTTGAGGGCTCAATTGACAAAATATGTGACTTTAGATTTTTACAAAGGTAAAAACCAGCTGTGGGTTTTAAATGTTTTTTTTCCCCACCCTGCATTCGAGAAAATGATTTTAAAACCTCCTAGAAATAAATGCCTTTTAGAAAAAGGGGGTTAAATGCAATGCCTGGCCCCCTTTTAGGACCTCATTTTTTCCCTGCTTTTGAGGCACTGATTTTTAAAACTCCACAAAAATTAAAAGCATCATTAGGCTAGAACGATTAGAAATAAAAAGCATTTTTATTATTATTATTATTTTCCAGCTCCCCAAAGTAGGGGTTGTATTCCAAATGCACAAGCCTCTGTTAATTATTTACTTTATTTAGCTTATTCTGTTTGTTTTGAATGTCCATAGAATTAGTCTAGGGTTAAGCTAATCACGTACCCAGAGGCTTGACTGCCTTGACATTGATGGGGTTAGGTTCAAGATGCCTTATCTGAAAATAGGGCTGCTAAAAAGCATTTTATTATTATTTCCCAGCTCCTCAAAGTTTTTCTTTCACAAAAGCAGAGCCCTCTGTTAATTATTTACTTTATTTAGCTTATTCTGTTTGTTTTGAATGTCCATAGAATTAGTCTAGGGTTAAGCTAATCACGTACCCAGAGGCTTGACTGCCTTGACATTGATGGGGTTAGGTTCAAGATGCCTTATCTGAAAATAGGGTTGCTAGGGTTACTCTTGCTTACCCTGATGGGCTTAGGGCTACATGTCACTTCCGCTCGCCTTATCTGGAAATAGGGCGGTTACTTCTGCATAGGGCCATGATCTGCTGACGTAATCAACACCACGTGGGTTTGTTTACTTTGATGAAGTCACTGATCAAAAGTGCTGATAATTTTCATTAAAAAAGTATACACTATAACAGGGGTGTCAAACTCAATTTCATTGAGGGCTGCATCAGCATTGCGGTTGCCCTCAGGGGGCCGGGTGGGTATGGCCAGGGTGGGTGTGGCCTACTGGGTGGGCGTGGCCAGCTCTACATCGTTCGCATCAAGGGTGCCTATGGGGGCCTGGGCAGGAGTGGGACAGATCTGAGGGTCTCTAGCAGAAGGAGGGTCTCTGGGCCAGGGCCAAGGCAGTGGGGGCCGTTCCCTCACTGTTTCCAGGATGGCTTCGTGGGCCACATGAAACCACTTCACGGGCCGTATCCGGCCCCCGGGCCTTGTGTTTGACATGTCTGCACTATAACTACTTATATTTTATCTACTTTATTAAAAGCTGCCTAAAGTCACATTTGTGAGATGAATAGCTATATAAATTGAATTCTTACAGGTGCTGAATAAAAGTTTGGGGAACTTGATGACACTCACAGGCATCATATCACTGATCCCACTTTTGAAGCATATTTGCATAATTCATAAATTGGTAATATTAGCCTTGGGTGGCATTTCTGTTCTACTATTAAAAGTTGATGCGACCAGGGATAAAATGGAATAAAAGTGGTCAGAGCCACTCTCGGAGTCTTAGTAGACAATCACTTCAATATGAGCCAGCAGTGTGCTGCAGCTGCCAAAAAAGCCAACACAGTGCTAGGCTGCATTAACAGAGGGATAGAATCAAGATCAAGTGAAGTACTAATACCACTTTAAAATGCTTTGGTAAGGCCACACCTGGAATACTGCATCCAGTTTTGGTCACCACGATGTAAAAAAGATGTCGAGACTCTAGAAAGGGTACAGAGAAGAGCAACAAAGATGATTGGGGGACTGGAGGCTAAAACATATAGGGAACGGTTGCTGGAATTGGGTATGTGTAGTTTAATGAAGAGAAGGGTGAGGGGTGACATGATAGCGGTGTTCCAATATCTCAGGGGCTACCACAAAGAAGAGGGAGTCAAGCTATTCTCCAAAGCACCTGAAAGCAGGACAAGAAGCAACGGATGGAAACTAGTCAAGGAGAGAAGCAACCTAGAACTAAGGAGAAACTTCCTGACAGAACAATTAACCAGTGGAACAACCTGCCTCCAGAGGTGGTGAATGCTCCAACACTGGAGGTTTTTAAGAAGAGACTGGACAGCCATTTGTCTGAAATGGTATAAGATTTCCTGCCTGAGCAGGGGGTTGGACTAGATGACCTCCAAGGTCCCTTCCAACTTTATTATTATTATTATTATTATTATTATTATTATTATTATTATTATTATTATCATTATCATTATCATTATCATTATCATTATTATTATTGAAAAGTGAGCAAGAACCTTAGAAGAGTTTATGTAGTATCAACTTCAAACCATAGGTAACTTACTGTACCTATAGGTAAGATGGATCAGACACAGGATGCAAATCTTGACTGTTCTGTAAAGTTCCATTATGTGATTACAGGGGCAATGCCTTTATGCATAAACAACAGGTACTTCTTGAAGAAAAGGCAATTAATATATTACTGTCATTTACAAACATGACCCTGTACTGAATTTGCAATTATACCACTTTACTAATCCCAGTGCTAAATAGAAGGGATTACAAGAAAAAGTTAGTGGTATCATCTAGGTTGTTGCAATCCCTGGAGTGATCAGAAGCTCTGATCTTAATGTAGACCAGGGGTCTTCAAACCTGGCCCTTTTATGACTTGTGGACTTCGACTCCCAGAATTCCTCAGCCAGGCATGCTGGCTGAGGAATTCTGGGAGTCGAAGTCCACAAATCATAAAAGGGCCAAGTTTGAAGACCGCCGATGTAGACATTGTTGTTTCTCATGAGCATCTCCTATATCAAAATAAACATGTGAGAATTTATGAATGTGATTCTGTGCCCAGACATTGGATTTTAATTTTTGCATGGAAGCATTTTCCACAGAACAATAATATACTAGAATAAAGCAATATTAATTTGTAGAGCTTAGAACTTCATTTGCAAATAATGATACCTTCACTACATGTTGAAAGATGTTCCCTGGTGATTTTTAAAATCTATGCTGGGATTTCAGATCACCTTGGGCAATAACCTGCAGGTGTTTTGCAGGATCAGCTTGTAGCTGCCATCGAGTGTGTAATAGAACCTGTAGATCTACAGTTAATCAAGTTGCTTGTTCTTTGCTATCTCTAAAGAGTTCGCTGTATCAAAGTCTGTTTGCTGCGTACCTTTCTACTCATTAAAATCTACCTCTCCCCCACTTCTTAAAAAATACTTTTGAGTATGCCTTAATCTTGACTTGTAGTTCACGTACCATTATTCTTTTAAAAACAAATTCCACATTTATTAACCCTCACTGAATTGCCCTTTTTCCCCTGAGTGTCTGGAGGCTGGAACACTACTGACTTGTTTGTCTGGGTGTCTGTAGGTTGAGTGAAAGCAACAATGTGAAAGGCCAAATAATTCCTGGAGATTCTGACGCCGAGGAGGAGTGCGGCTCTAAGCAGCCTATTCACGCCTGAAGTTCTATAAATACTTTTACAGTGTGGCAACTAGGAAAACTTCAAGCCTTTTTCTTAGTGCTGCATATAGTGTAGTAATTGTGTGTGGCTTAAGTGTGATTCTCATCTCTGGTTTGGAGTTCATGTTCCTCTGTGTCCTAATGATTGACAGAGTTGGGAGATCTCTGAGGGAAGGTGACACTATAGAGTTGGCATTGAGTTTGAGAAGATAGTGAACAGGATGCCTCTTGCCCCATTTCTCTGAGGCCCTTATCAAAACAACACTTGTAGACAGCTGTTTAAATACTTCCATTTGCTCTTTGTCTTAGCCATCACTTTGTTGCACTTGTGAGCTTATTTGTCCATTAAGGCAAATGGTGGTAAATAGATGCAGACAAAGGTCTTCACGCCTTCTTTCTGCTTCTGCTTCTTACCAGGCCTATTGTTACTTAAACGAATCTGGGTTAAAGAGTCAAAGGGAACTTCCCCTCTGTGTCTCTCTTGTATTTCAGATCACATTCTCACATCAGAATGTGATCACATTATCACATTCGTCCCAAACTGCGGGAGGTAGTTTGGGTAGAAGAGAGGTCTTTTCTATCTTCATGTATTTCTTAATATATCTAGCTTTTCCTTCAGATGCTGGGCTATGTGCATATTCTGAATTCAACACAATTATATTCTTTGTGGTTATAAGTATTTTAATAATAAGACATTGGCTTATTTAATTACTCAGGATTCCTTCAGTACTCTGTTCAGGATATCCTGAAGTGGAGACATCCACTGACTAATAAATTCAAATCTCCATTCAAATCTCCCAACACTGTTCTCCCCATCACTGTTCCCTAAATGTTACATTCCGTTTTTTTCCCTCTGCCCTATTCTTTGGACAGCTCAGTCATTCTACTGCAACTCTCCCTCTCCGTTTTCCTTTGCATCATCTGTTGGTTGACATGGAAGTTGTTTTCATTTTTCATTTCATTTCTTTTAATTAACAATCTACTTTAGTCTTTGAATGGCTGGTCTGACATTTTGTTTTGAAAGGCAAATGGAGCAGGAGTTTTACCTCAGCAACAAGGCAATAAGAAGTCAATAAGAAATTCCTCCATTCTTTTGCAGACTTTAAAATTCATTTTGCTTGTGCTTGTGTCGTTGTTTGTATGTAAAGAAGGTGAATTGGGAACTATGTTGCCAAATGAAGAGTTCAGTGATATTCTATCCAAATTGGGTTTCAAGGCCTTGCCTCCCAAATTTATTGATTTTAACATCAGTAGATGGAAACTCTTTCTAAATAAGGAATACATTGTGGACTTATTTAGATATTATTGGTTTAACTTTGTCTTTCTCAAACAGATGTCATCCAAGTATTACAGACAACAACCACCATAATCCAAGTTAGGGATGGTAACAATTGTAGTCCAGCTCATGGCAGGAGGCACCAAAAATCTCTGTATGGGAAATTGATTCTAGTCCAATGCATATGTCAGAATGTCAAAGTTGGAAAGACTGAAATAATTCATCATTCTGATGTCCCCTTAGGAGCAGTAGGCAGTGATATGCCCTTGCATTGGGCAACACACTTCTTCCTAATGCAGGAAGGAAAGTAGAATTAAGACTCTCTAATTCTTTGCTTCTGACAATGTTCTGGAAGCAGTGTTTTCAGCTTTGCTGGGGTGGACATTGGTCTTCTCATTAGCCAAGAACAACTTTAGACATTCTTACCATTCTTGTTGATGTTCCTGCTGACTAAGTTTCATTCATATTCATAAGTCTACAGATACCTATTCAAATTCATAAGCTTTCCAGATATAGATATAGATATATAGATACATAGATATATAGATATATCATGTATGTGTATGTGTATGTATATGCATATGTATATGTATATGTGTATTGGTGCTAGAAAATAGGACCAGTTAGCATATAATTTCTTAAACACAAATCCTTCTCTTGACTTATTCCTAGAAAGCTCATTCAGCCTTTGGATTGTCAGTGGGCTACCCCGGACAGATGATGTGCTGACATTCTGTGCTGAAAAGCTGTGATATTAGGAGTATTAGAAAAGATTAGGTTTAAATTAAAGAAGGCTTTTTTTCTGCTGAAACTTTAAAAAAAATGAAACCAGGATTTTTGCCATGTTCTATATCCTCTTCCTAGAGTTTGCAAAATTTTCTCCAAAATGTGTCCTCTTTGTATGAATATGTGTATGGTTTTTATATCCCCATTCTTCAACTCTGACAGGTGTACTCAGTATTCAGTATAATGGAATTAGCAGCACATTTGTTACTGAAGCTGATACAGATGCAAGAAAACACAAAAACTCTAAAATTGAAAAGAAGAAACTCCTAATGGTGTATCTCACCACTTCATGAAATTTGGTGCAGACTCCTGCCCCTGTCTTCAACAATGAAGGGACACTGGGCAGAAAACATCCTGTAGCCAAGAAGGCTCCACACACATTTGCACTACTCAGGTGACCCTGAGGACACAGGTAAACCTCCAAATGGCCTCCATGACTCTCTAAAAGAATGCAAATAACCAGTTGTCTGCAAGGAATATAAATCCTTCCATTCCCCACTATCCAGTCAGAGCTGAAGAAGCTTTTTGGATGAAAAGTGAAACATCTTCAAAGAAAAACAAGAAAGTCCAGTTGCCTCGTGAAAAAAGCACCTTTGGGACAACCATCACCTGGATGACTAAGAATCTCCATAGGCATTAATAACACATAGCTTAATTTTCTCTGCCCTCCCCTTCCTTCTTTAAACCCTAAATATTTGTCAAATTGGCATGAGCTTACAGGCCATGAAGCCCAGCCCTTAACTGTCCTAGGCAGGTATTCTCCCAAAATAAGCTTGTCCCGATTTTACATACTGTACGTACAGTATTTTCTTTCTAGTCCTTTGATTTTCAGGATTGAAGTTGAAATGTTTTTTTAGGTTGGATAATTGTATGGGGTTACTGGTTGTGTGGGATACCACTTGGGGGTATGTCCATATGTAGCCCAAAAACATTATTTGAGGAGAAGATGGACTCATGGGGAAAGGACTCATTTGTTGTTGTGTTGCTAAGCAAGTTAGAAACTCCTGTTGGTTTTCTAGTTCTCTCTTTCGACTCCCTTAAGCGCCATTTAGAAAACTAGAGCTGGCTAGGGAAATGTTTATTGGAGATTGGGGGCAAGCAGGAGGCTGGGTTTTGTGTGTGCACTGTGCGCATGTGAGAAGACTTGTGTGGACTGCTTGCAAATACTAGTGACAACAGCTGGTGACGCACAGTAAGAGAAGAACAGTGTTGAACAGTGTTGAGATGAGAGCAGATGAGAAGGCTGAGAATGCATTTGAAACCAGTGCATGAAGGTTCCTTTTTTCCCCTTAGTTTCTTTGGAATCCATTCAAGTTCTCAAGGAACTCTAGGATTCTGCAGAATGTTGTGTGAAAAGCCCTGACCTGGAATGTATGAAGCTATGAATTAAATAGCTTGTCCCTAGTTGACACTTCTAATTGAAAGCGTAATTGAAAACCCTTTTGTTATATAGCCCTGGTTGTTTAGCTCCTCTGCTAAAGTTACATTCTAAGTTAGTTTACAGCTCCCATACCAATTCCCTAAAAAAATTCCAGCTTTTTATCTACATTTATCCAGTGGCTGCACTTCAACTCTACAAATCTGGTTGACCACTAGATGGCAGCCAAGACATACAAGAACTCTGAGCTCTTTGCTGCACCTAGTGGTTGACCAAGCTCAGGCAGCACCAAGGACTCCATGGCTGACCATTCCTCCCGTAGCCGTAAGGCAGGGGTGTCAAACTCAATTTCATTGAGGGCCGCATCAGCATTGCGGTTGCCCTCAAGGGGCCGGGTGGGTATGGCCAGGGTGGGCATGGCCTACTGGGTGGGCGTGGCTAGAGAGCGTGTGGCCTACTGGGTGGGCATGGCCAGCTCTACATCGTTCGCATCAAGGGTGCCTATGGGGGCCTGGGCAGGAGTGGGACAGATCTGAGGGTCTCTGGCAGAAGGAGAGTCTCTGGGCCAGGGCCAAGACAGTGGGGGCCGTTCCCTCACTGTTTCCAGGTTGGCTTCACGGGCCACATGAAACCACTTCGCGGGCCGGATCCGGCCCCCGGGCCTTGTGTTTGACATGTCTGCCGTAAGGCATAAAAATAAAAGTTTGATCAGTACATGATATGACAAGAAAGATAAAAAAAATAAAATAATGTATAGCATAATAGCACTGTGGATGCCATTTGGAGGAAGCTTTTCACTTGGTAGATGATATTGGGCAGGCCTGGAATTTCAGAAACAGACAAACATGGCCCATGAATTGAAGCTAAATTGATAGCAACGCATGTAGAGAAAGGGCAGGCTGGAGAGACAGAAATACTAGGGATTTCTCTAAGCTTAAGGATAGAAAGGGCAGCATGGCAAAGTAGCTATGTTGATATGGCCAAAAATGGCTATCCTTTTAGAAATTGTTTGTAGCAAATGTGGCTGAGAATCCTTTTATAAAAGGAGTCCTGTTGCTGTTCTGGATTTTTTTTTTCTGATGACCTTGTTTGTATAGAACTATAGGCTGTGCTTGTTAGGCTGAGGCAAGACATTAATAGAGAATTCCTTTTAGAGAGCCATAGCAAGAGTGTCTTAAGCCTCTCAATATTCATGAGGGGATGAGACCATGATGACACTATGGAAGAAAGATATTGGCAAAATGTTTTCTACTGTGGGTAATTGCAAGTGGAGAAAATGGCCTTATCCCCATTCCTTCAAGCAGCTTCTGTTACTGGTGGTTAAGGAAAACCCAAAAGTCTATTGTACTCTATGAATACTGAAATTTAGGTTACTTATATTTAATCTAAGTTTGTTTGTGACACAACATGTAAATTTTTAAATACTGGTGATGCTTCATTGTATTTCCCCCTCCACAACCCAGCCCTTTTCTGTCCCTCTTTTGGTTTAGTTTTTTGTAACCAAGAATATTTCTGCTATCTAGACAATATGGATGGCAGAAGCTCTAGAGCAGTGGTGGCGAACCTATGGCACACGTGCCAGAGGTGGCAGTCAGAGCCCTCTCTGTGGGCACGCGTGCCGTCGCCCCAGCCCCAGTTCCCCGCATGGCCCCCTCCTCACCATCAGCTGCCCCGAAGGAGAGTCGCCCCCGAGCGCAGCCTGCACAAAGCAGCGCAGCCAAGGACATGGCAGCCGGGCAGCGGGGACAAGACTCCGCTCTCGCGCCCTGTCATGTGCAGGCGGTGAGTGGCCCTGCGGGCGGGTGGAGCACAGAGTGAGGGTGGAGCGGGCAGGGCAGGGGCGCAGTGGGCAGGGGCGAGGAGGCAGGGGCAGGGCCAGGTTTTGGGTGCTTGATCTCTAAAAGGTTCGCCATCACTGCTCTAGAGTCTTTGCCTTCTGGGTTATCTTTGGAGTCATTTAGCTTTCACAAAAAAAGCAGCCAGCAGGAAGCTACGCTGGCATATGTTTTGCTTAATGTAGGATAGTCTTGCGCCCAAGAAACTTCTGAATGCAGGGTATTATTGAGGAGGAAAGTATAAAGTCTTTGAATTAAGGAAAATTAGGATTGTGGAAGTAGTTTATAACAGGGCTTTTCAACCGGTGGTACGCGAGCACATGGCTGGTGGTACGCGTAGGACCGGTTTAGACAGCACTATAAAAAAAAGTTTTTTAAAAAGTAAGAAGCATTTTTTTTACTAACCTGCTTTCAGCTGCATTCCGTTTCTCCATTCGCTTCTTTTCGCGTGTTTTGTGGGACAAAGTCTCATGGAACTTTTTTTGTCCCACAAACACGCAAAAAGAAGCGAATGGAGAAACGGAGTGCAGCTGAAAGCAGGTTAGTAAAAAAAACGCTTGGTGGTGGTGAGGGCATCTGGGTGGGGGTGGGGGCTGGCAGAACCTGGCTAGGCTTGTTCTGTTCAGACGGCTTTTGCGCTTGCCGAATGAAGGGAGGGAGCCCCACCTTTCCTCCCGAACGCTCGAGCGGGGTTTCTGCGGGGTCTCCACTGCAGGGAGGTTCATGCCTGCAGCCACGAGGACACCACTGGGATTCCCCTCCCCACAGCGTGTTGCTGGATCAGCCCTCTGCAGAGAGCTCCCAGCATTCCGCTGACCTCCCGGAGCAGTCAGGGCTGGTTCTAGGCTTGCCACCCCCCCTCCTGCTCTCTTTGCCAGATGAAGCCACCGGCGGGAGGCCAGCGAAATACCGGCAGCCTTTCCCCATTCTCCTCACCGGCGACCCCCTGTAGAGCTCCATCAGCAACATGGCCAGGCCGGCGGGGCGCACAGCCAAAGGGGCGCAAAGCAGCAGAGGTTAGCCCACGGGCAGCCCAGGGGCCAGAGGGGGATGCACAGGCAGTGCAGTTCCAACAGCCGGTGTGCCCCACGGAGAAGTGCCCGCGACCTTTGCCTGGCCTCGGCCAGACTTCTCTAGCTGGCGGCCGGCGAAGGGCGGCGGGAGGGAGGGAGCTGCTGCTGCCCGGCGAGGGGAGCAGGCGGGTGGGGAGGGCAGGCACCGCTGCCTCGTGCCCAGGTAGGGGAGGCACTGAGCCCAGCAGGGGAAGGCGGCTGCCCGGCTTCACTTCCCTGCACTCGCTTGGTTGGTGCACAGCTCGCCCTCTGCCAGCCAAGCCCGGGAAGCCAGAGCGCACCGTCCCTAATGGGGCCTCATGGTAGCGTGGCCGAGCTGCAGAGGGCTGGGCCAGATGCCCTCGGCTCTTCACCCCTGGAGTGCTCCCAGGCGCCCTTTCTTGAACTCCCCGGCCAAAGCTGCGCTTTTGCTCCCGGCCCTCTTGGCTTCTGTGGAGGGTTCCGAGGCTGTGCGGCAGGCGGCCTTCCTCTCCTGCGAATAGGGCGCAGAGGGAGGGAGTATCCGCTGCCTGATGAGGCAGGGCAGGTGCCGCTCCCTCATGGCCAGGTAGGGGAGGCACCGGACCAGGTGGGGGGAGGCGGCCGCCCAGCTCCGCTTGCCTGGTTGGTGCAGGTGGGAGCACCAGGCAGCCCGCGGGCACCACTCGCCCTCTGCCAGCCGAGCCCAGGAAGCCAGATCACACCGCCCCCAATGGGGCCTCATGGTAGCACAGCCGAGCTGTGGAGGGCTGGGCCAGATGCCCTCAGCTCTTCGCCCTCAGAGCACTCCCAGGCGCCCTTTCTTGAACTCCCCGGCCAAAGCCGCGTTTTTGCTCCCGGCCTTCTTGGCTTCTGTGGAGGGTCCCGAGGCTGCATGGCAGGAGGCCTTCCTCTTCTGCGAATAAGGCCGAGAGCAATGCGCTGGGGAAAGCGGGGCTCTCTGGAGCGGGGAGACGCATCCTGCACCCGAGTCCCGTCTTTTTTCCTCACACACACACACACGCCCCTTTTCCCAGCCAGGATCAAAAAGAGGAGCAGCTCTGAGTCTCTAACTGTCAGGTAGTAAGGTGGCATCCTGACGTCCCCGGAGAAACCCCCTTGTCCTTCCGGTTGAGAAAGCTGCCTTGTCTCTCCTTTTTTCTTTTTTCTTTTTAACTCCCCTGGAGGGATCTGTCAGACAATTTTACCAGCTGACCAAATGGGGAGGGAGGGAAAGGGAAAGTACGTGGATGGGGAAGGGAAGGAAAAGAAATAAATGGATGAAAAAGGGAAGGAAAGAAAAGGGAAGAGATAAATGTGAGAGAAAGCAAGGAAGAAGAGCGAGTAGAGAAAGGTGAGGAAAGAAGGAAAGAGAAAGGAAAGGGTGAAAGGTGAGAGGAAGGATAGGAAGGAAGGAAGGAAAGAAGAAAGAAAGGGACAATGGGAGAGAGGGAGGGAAGGAAGACACCCACCCCAGTCCCACCCCCCTCTACGAGAGACCCACAGATTTCCCCCCGCCCCCCACAGGCACCCTGCAACCTGAGTGATGAGCTGGCCACGCCCCCCCAGCCATTGACTTCGCTTGTCAAAAAGTTGCAAAAGGTGATCACATGACCCTGGGAGACTGAACGTTATAAGTATGAATCAGTTGCCAAGCATCCAAATGCGAATCACATGACCCTGGGGATGCTGCAACAGTCATAAGTGTGAAAAATGGTCATAGGTCACTTTTTTCAGTGCCGTTGTAACTTCGAACAGTCACTAAGCGAATTGTTGTAAGTCGAGGACTGCCTGTACTTTATCACTTTTTTTCCTTTTTTTTTTTTTTTTGCTCAAGTTTTTGACACCTTGCTGGGTGACTGGTGGTACTCGGATAGTGCCTTATCCTAAAAGTGGTACAATGGGTGAAAAGGTTGAAAAGCCCTGGCTTATAAGAGACCAAAGCAATGACTAAAAGGGAAATAGATTTTGAGGTTTTTGCTTTTGTTTCTTAACGTTTACGGTTAACGGTGCCGGACCAGCCATATTACTGCTGTAATAGGGCCTTGAAATTATGTGAATCTCTGCTGTTTTTGAGGAAAGAGTCAAATCCAGTTTCTAGTAAAAAGCTGTTTGTCTCTCCCCACCCCTCACTTCCTTTCTTAGCAGAGTGGAGGCCCCTGTTTCCTCATTTCTTCCCTCAACATCCATGACAGCCCATTTTCCATCCAAATTATTTACCTGGGGCTGATCCCCAGTGCCAGAACTGATGATGGTTCCCTGGAGAGCATGTCCCAGCTTGTCACATCCTACCGCATTCTATTCCCTGGATTGTTTACTGTTCTTTTGTGGGCTGGGGGTTTCCATCATGGTGGAGGGTGCCATGGGAGAAGAGGAGGAGGTGCCTGGCTGCATGGGGATCAGGAGGGCCAACAGCACAAGTCTGGTCTTTATAGAAGCCCGTGGGCTGCATGGTTTATAAAACAACCCCCGGAGAGAGAGAGGGATAAATCACTCAGGTGCTGGCATTGGTGGTTACCCACAGTGAGACATTGGCTTTGCTTTGGACAGGTCCCAGACCATGAGCTGCGAGAGAGCAGAAAGGTTGTTCAACCTCAGACAGCCTTCCCCCCACCCCCCACTTTCCATTCTGCCGGCCTTGTCTATTGTTTTTCCATCAAATCCAGTCTTCCCCTTCATTTTTGCCCCCCCCCCCCGATTTTGATGTTTTAAACTGACCCCTTGATGCAGGGAGGACAAATCAAGAATGCAAAAGTGTTGTTGTTAGATTTAATGTCAGCTCCGACGTGCTGTGGCTGGGAGGTGATGCTCCCTGCTGCTGATGAGAAGCATTTCCAGATGATTTGCTTTGCTTGGGTAACAGCTGGGTTCATGAAGTGGCAAATAGATGGCGAGATAAATTATGCCAAGAAAAGACTACACAAAGCGATATCTGTGGTGGTATGCCATCAGGCATGGAAAGATTTTGCTGCAAAAGGGTCTCTGAAATGCACAGGTTTTATTTAGAGGAATAGGTGACTGCTTTGATTCAGTTTCTGTCATGCATAGAAGAAGCAATAGTGAGACTTCTTTATCAACAAAGTTTATAACAACCCTCCTAAATCCTTCCGTTTGCAGCATTTCTCACCAATGCTCTCTCTTGGGCAAAGTGCTGGAGCATGTGATGATGGTTCCAGAGGCTTCTGAATGATACGGATCATTTAGAATGATATATTTTAATTTGATTTCTGACTATGTTGTCTTTGGTTGAAACAATTTATTGAAAACCGAACCGAGCAAAATGCCTTTTTGTTTTTTCAGATGCCTTAGGGACTTCTGATTTCATTGGGCATCGCATCCTTGCAGAGAATCTGAAATTTTGGAAACTCTGTTTGGAGCAGTAAGTTCAGAATGTGCAGTATGCTGGTCCATCTGATCTCCAATGATTGAACTAGATTATTCACTAGTATTGAAGATTATCTCTCTCGCCTCCCGTCTATCAAATCTAGTTCTGTATTAGTGTCTGATTACAGTAGTGAGGTGGGGAGGATGGAAGTTTAGTCTAAATATGTTTGGTCATTTGAAAAGCAAATGAGACAATAGATATTTGACCCACTGTTGGAATGATGCATTCATTTTGAAGACTCAGGTGTTCAGCTTGGGTATATTCCTGGAGGCATCCTGAGAACCCAGATGCAGAGGTAAATGCCAACTGTTCTATAAGAATTGATCATAATGATGTATGACTTATCCGTATTCTGTTTGCATGATTGTCCTATGCTCTGTGTGAGGCTTTCTTTGATAAAATATTTAGAAATAGCTTACAATACTGTAGCTGGTTTAGAATGCCAGACTACAGAATGGTGCTGAGTCTAAAAGAATGTGACTTCGTTATAACAAGCAGCACTGGCTATTAGGTCTGTTTTCCACCACAATTTTAAGTCCTTGTTATCATTAGTTAATATTTAGATACAGAGACACTAGGGAATATTAGGGATATAGTGAGAAGTTGAAAATATTTGCTAGAAGAAAGCAGTGGCAAACCACACCCATATTCTTACCAATAAAACGGCACATTGATGAAGTGACCAAGAATTGAGCTCAATTTGTAGGAGACTTTACTGATTTTTAGGATATTTAAAGCCTGCTTAAGCTGAGACCACATTCTTCTACATTAGTCTCACGAGAAATTTTTCTCTCTGCTATGCCACTAATGGATGCACAAATATGGCCCAGAAGCTCCATCACTTTCTTCTTTTTGATACCTGCCAAAGATTTTTCATTCCCATAGGCCCTTGGCATCTAAGCTGCTGAAGAAAATTTTAACTTGTGGCATGTTTATTGTTTTCTTTATTGATACATTGCTGTTTAAATAAGCTTTCTTTTACCTGTGTTTTGGTGTTACTGCCTCGAGTGACATTTTTAGTGGAAAGTTAATATTTGTTGACATTTTACCTCAGGATTTCCAACTTCCATAACAGGGATACACACGTAGATATTTTAAAATACCTTTGGCTTCTGAAGGTCCCCTAAGACACAATGACAAATGAGATCGGAATGGGCAGGACCAAATATTTTGTACCAGGTCATTCACGTTTGGGTTGGATTCGGGACAATTTTCACAAGGCTGAAAATTGGCACATTTGCTGCCAAATTTTAATAGTTTTCAGACATGATTTGGGGATCACAGAGTAGATATTGGGGACAATGTGTGGTTTAATTTAATAACTTCCAAACATTCCAATTAGTGGCTGGAAAGAATATCTCTCAACAGGGTCTTAGTTGATCATTGCTTGATTGTCTTGCGCTTCCCAGGCCATATGGCACCTCTGCTTTTATACTGAAGTTATTAATATCACCCACAGAACTACTTACAGAATTTCAGAAGAAGCCTGCAAATTGAGGATGTTTCTTTCCCTTCTGCTTTGTATATGAGAGTTCTGGAAGTTTGACTGAGTAGGTGGATGACTCAGAGCCTTGTTTTGGATGATGGTTGTTGGGTCTTTGCTTCAGAGTCAGGATTGTAGGAAGGGTGGGCAAATTCAGAGTAGAACCTTTTCACAATTTTCACGAACAGAACTGCAGGTGCTGCCTCTGCAGTGCAACCTTCTCCAACATGATGTGCTGGATTACAGTTCCCCTTATCCATAGCTTTTCTAAGAGCAGATGAGTGCTGAAATCTCACATGGTTGTAGGGCACAAGGGTGCAGAAAACTGCTGCAATATATTGGCTGGCTCCTTCCCTGCCTGTACTGCTGTATGGCTTTTGGCTGTTATAGCTCCTGGGCTATACTTTGGGATTAGTCTCTAATTGGAAGCCGATTTTGTTTCCCTTCTCCCCTTTACAAGGCTCGCCAGTCCCAGTGGGACAAAGTGATTAAGCTGAGGTTTGGAAGGGGGATTTGATATTTTGGAACGTCCAGGATCTTTACATGATGGATTCACCATAAAAAAAATGAAAAAATAAATCCTCAGGCTTTGCCTTTCCTATGGGGCCCCTTTTCAAGTGGTTTTGCATAGTACATGTCTCTGGGCAGCATGAATCTCAAACGGTTGCTGGTAATTATAGAAGCCTCTTTCCCACACGCCCATTACTCAAAGGATTCTTGTGTGTTTCACAGAGTGTTGCTTCAGCCTGAATAAGACTCTGTTCAGGATTTCCGCGGCTTGGGATAGCAAAGCATCTCCCCCTTTCTGTGCTGACTGCACCCCTCTCTGTCATGGGGTTTCAGACAATTCAAAGCGTTGAGGCACATGTAATAAGAAAAATCCTTCTTGGATGCACATATGTGCACATGTTCCCTAGGCAGGTCTTTCACATCTTATGTATGCCTACATAGCTTCATTCCATTTTGCAGGTTGTATCACTGATAGAAGTTAGGGGCCCTTTCAGTCAGCTGCATGATGGAAGATACTTTGTTTTCCTTTGTAGAAGCCTTGTGCAGAAGTTTGGGAGGATGGAGGGGAAGGAGAGAAGAAAAACATTTTTTGATTACAGAAATTACTTCTGCAGGCAGAATCCGGAACACTTTTCTTGGGTTCCAGACCCAGAGCATGCCTCTTCTGCAAGGACTAACAGGATTAGACACTACTGGAGAGAGATGGTCCCATAAACCATTCCTAAGCCATCAAGGGCTGTAAAGGTAATCACCAGCACCTTGAATTGCACCTGTAACCAGTGTGACTCATGGAGCGGTGGTATCACATGTGCTGAATGACTAGCACCCATAACTGTCCACATTGCTGCATTTTGCAATAGCTGAAGCTCTGGGGAACACATGAAGAATTTCAAACAATGGGAGAAAAAATATTAAGCCTTCCATTAACTCTTAGTCCACTTTAACATTCCAGGTTTGAGTTAAGTAATAGACAGCCTATGATCCATTGGGATATCCTTTCAGAGACATTTACTTACCTATAAGGTAAACAAAATGATATTGGACAAGCAAAAAGCAGTGGGAGCAGCAGTGACTTCCAACTTCTGCCGGCTTCCCCATTGAGTTACCTTGTGTGGGAAGCTGGCAGGAAATGTGATAAATCATAGTTACCACAGTGGTGCTGCAATAGCCACATGTTTGCAAATACAACTGGTCTGAATATCCTTAAAATTTCAATTCCATAGGAGTAAGGGAACTGGATTTTGAATGTAATCTTTAATTTAGCAGATTTGAAGTACTTTAGTTCAAAACTTATTTTGTCATGATGCACCGTTTGGGCTAATTGAAGGTTACAAGCAGGCAGATAGGACAATTTTAGTAGTATATAGATATTAATGAGCAAGATTGCTACCTAATACTGTGTTTCTGGGTTACAGTAATTTAGCTGAGATCTTGTGTAGCTCAGTGTTAACAGTCTGATTCATGGAAACCTACCACTATTTACAGAAATATCCCTTATCAAATCCCACCTATTTTATCTTTGCATGATAACCACCATTAAGCTGATACAAAAGAAAACCTATAGACAGATATTTTATTTTTACCTTTGTTTTATATTAAATGCAGGAAAAATGCTTTCAGCCTATTTTATGGAGTTCCATATTTGTTCTTGCTTTAAGAAGTAACAATGACTTGATTGCAACTCATAGTTTGCAGTCATTACTTAATGATGCTGGTTTGGAGCCCAAATTAGTTGGGGGCTTTGAAAGGGAAGATTTTTGGGAAATGGATCTGAAAATATCACCACCCAAATTTGCTGGAAAGAAAGGTTTCACCTATGAAATGTGAACAATAATTCAAAGAGTTTACTAGACAACCAGAATGCCACAATTGCAAAAATTGTTACTCTCTCAGAAATTGAATCTGAATTCTTATACTTATGAGGTGCTGTTGCACTGGAGCACATAATGGCAAGGAGGCTCTGTAAAAATCCGTATCATGACCAGCAACCTTCAAATGCTGTCATTCTCCCAATCTCTGAAGTTTAAATTGTGTCTGATAAAATGCAGTATAGAAATAAGCAATAATAAAATTGATGCCTATATAATGATGTTGAAAAGAAAAATGTGAGTTATGAACTTCATTGCATTCAACCCAAACTGATCCTTTTGGGGGGGGGGGAATTGGACTATGACTGCTTTATGTTCTTCCAGAGAGAATCCTATGACCAGAAAAGGTCCAAGCCATTAGAGAAAATTAATCTCATCTTCTCTGAGATTTCTTGACCTGATTTTTCTATCTATGTGATACAGACTGTAATAATGAGAAACATTCTTAAAATCTTGCATGATATACCGGTTAATGTGGCATCTCCTGAATTTTCCAGAACATTCTTTGATTTTTGATTCAGGCCTTCTCTGGTTTGTACTAAACTTGCATGATCTTACTTCATGTTTATGGAAAGCTTTTTATTTATTTATTTATTCTATTTATTGCCCATAAAAATGTTCCCAAGCCTACTGCAAATTAGGATCCTCTTCCTACCCTACCGCTCGTTACCCACTTTCATTGTATCCTTGTTGCACTTCAGCCTTGGTCCATCCAACAAACCAAGCACATAAAGTAGTTGTAGTCATCCCCATTTATAAAGCTAGTAAATATATTGCAACCAGTTTGTATCCGCTCCCAAAGTCAATATTTGTGCAAAGTTTAATTTTAACTTAACAAGGAGCTGTTTACTGAGCTACTCTCTTGTTTCCTTGCAAATGCTATTGTGTGCCCCAAAGTTTTGATGCTACTTCCACATACTGTGAGCATACGGTATGTGAGCATATTAGGGAACAATGCAATTCATTTTAACCTATATTAGTAATTTAATATATTTGTAAAAGTGGAGTTCTGTTTTAGTGACAGGTATGACTTTACCCCCTCTGTCTTCAGAAATTACTCTATACCTCAACATAAATATTGAAATATGCATTTCTCTATTAAAACACATAAGAAAAATTATATCAAATGCATATTCTCTGCATTAATTTTCTGTTCCCATGTTTAGTCTGTCAGTTGATAACACTTGAGGCCACTGTTGTATCTCTTTACATTCTTTTACACCTTCTTATCAGGAGTTCCTATCTCTTTCTATTCGCCCAGGTTCTTTGTGCTGATAGGTTAATGTTTATGAATATGATGTTCTATAATACCATCAAATTCAAGGAGCTTTCAGCAAAGGTTGCACGAGTATTCCTATAACCTCCACAAGCACAATTGTTTTCTTCTTTGGCAGTAATTTTTCCTCATTCTCTTTAAACTTAGATGTGTCTACACTTGCACTCTGGTGTTAAAATAAAGTTAAAAATACATTTGCAATAAAGCTGGGTATTGTAATGTTGATATCAAAATTGGATATGTCAAACTATTGGCAGATTTACAGGGTAGAAATTTACTTTATCTTTGCTGGAGTCTAGAAAGTGACATTTGTTAATTTTGACTTTTTTAAAAAAACAACAAATCTCTGCAATGAACTTTGCTGGAATGATTTGTTCACTAGATGTACATGGCTAGGAACATCTTGTGGGTAGGATTTATTCCTTCTACCACATAGACATATATAACCCGTATAGCAAACACTTAATGCTCAAATACACACGGCACTCTCATACACAAACATTAACACTGCATAAAGACATACTGGAATCTGAGCAAATCAGTCTGGATTTTTTAGCAAATTGGTCTTATGGGAAAATCGTCTAGCTTATTTGACTATTTCTTAGCAGATCTATTCATACCCCAGCACTCAGAATGAACAGTGAATTTTGGGAAGAGAAGTCTTGCTTTGTTTCCCCATAACCAGAATGCCAAAGTTAACTTCTGAGAAGTTTATTAAGTATGCTCCTCCACATCATCACAGAGATCGGTTTAAAAAAAAAAGGTCAGTCCCTTCAATTGTTCAGGATATTAGGACAAATAGCAAGAGAGGATTTATGCTGAAATGTGTTCTTTTGCTATTTGCTGTGCTGCCCTGCCCTCATATATAGCATAGGCCGAAACATCGGGGCATTGGCTGGGCGGTTGCTGTTGGCAACCAGTAGAACAACGAGAAACCACTAAGGGATCTGCATACCACAGTGAAAACAAAGAGTCTTGTGGCACCTTAAAGACTAACAGATTTATTGTGGTTAAAGTGCTTGGGAACTACAGTCTACTTCCTTAAAGGCAGAAATATTCTCTACAGTGGGCAGATGCATGACTGCAGAGTAGATAGATTTTACAGAGTGAGACCAAGGAGCCATGAAATTCCAGAGTTTTAGTAGGCCTATCACATTTCTATGCAGTGTAAATATCTAATAAGTCCATTTATTATTTTGTGTATAAATCAATTTCTGCGTAACATCAATAGTTTTCTTGGAGGGGGGGGAGTTCTTCAGATGTCACTTTTATCATACTACCCAAAGATAACCCTACTGTAGATTCTCTGTGCCAATCTTAATACCCTCCAGCTCACCTCAGTCTTATCCAGCATTGACAGTAATTTGGAGTAACAGGAATTGCAATCAGATAAAAGTGGAAGGACCTCACATTATCCTGCCTACTCAATGTAAGGTTCATTGCTCCTGTCACCCTCAGCTAACAAAGCCAATTAACATGAATTCATCAGCTTTCATGCAGGTTGTTTTTATCACAATAACAGTTTTTGTATCTGACAATGTGGGCCATAGTCCATGAAAGTGCATGCTAACTTTCTCTGACCTTGTGCCTTCAAGAAGTGCTGAGACTAGTTTCCAGAATTTTCAACCTAGCCAATGATTGGGAATTTCTAGAATTATGGCCCCCTTGCAATTGGGGGAGTGCCTATGGGGACATTCTCCCTTACATCACAGTAAGCATATTAATCTTTGATGAGACATAAATGTTTTATTAGGTTGGTGCAACCTAATAAATTTCATTGCAGCCATCTAACACTGCTTCCCCTCTAGAATGCCTGAGTTAGGAGGAGTTAGAACTAAAACTGTTACTGTGGTGAATCTTCCCATTTCAAAGGCCTAAGTGGAACCTTTCCTGTATGTAAGTCTCCCTTCAAATGGAACTCAGTCTTGGGGGCTTTATTTCCTTGTTCTAGAGTGTGAGTGTGCTTTATCCAACAAATATAGGCAGAAATCCAATTTCACTTGGCCTTTAGTGATGCCCATAAGATGTGTTACTTCTTTCCTTTGTCGTGAAAAGATAAGAAACAAACGAGACAGATAGAAGTAAAGGATATATGTGTCAAGGAGGCTGGGTCCTCTACTTGTGGCTAGTAGTTATAATTTACCCCTTTCTCCAATACTCTGAGGTTGAACTGTGGGTGTTGTGGTTTGTGGGTTTGTATACAGCTCTAGTATTCTTTGTTGTTCGCTCCCCTCTCCTTGCCAGGTCCTGAACAACCAGCCACAGTGAAGCTGCTTTGGTCCATGACAAAATGGGGGAGGGGGGCGCTTTGGGATGTAAACAGAGGTTTCTTGATGGCCAGTGAACTCATCTTATGACAGCCAGCCTGTGGCTGTGCAGCAAAAAGCAGTGGTTAGCCATTCCCAGAGAAGCGGTTCTGTTTTCATGCTATTCGGTGCCTGTCCTTTAATGGCTGGTTTAAATGGTTCCTGCCGTGAGCACTTTAGTGCCAGATTTAGGGCTTTAATTTGGAAAGTTTCTCCCTTTGTGGTCATGGGAAGGAAAAGATCTTGGGCCATTTGGGGCCAGTCATGAGGATCTGTGGGTGCTGAAGAGACAGTGCTTCCAGTTGCTGATGGCATTGGTCTGGGTTGGCTGAGCTGGAGCAAAGGCAGCTGGGAAATTGTTGTCATTAATACTTCTATACTACCACCCCTCCATTTCTCTACATACAGAATATGGCATCACCACTGTTGGACTGTTGGAGGACATTGTAGGTTGTATCTGTATCTTCCAGAAAAGGGCAGCTCTGTATGCACATCTGGACTTCTGAAGCCATGTTGTCTCAGCTGAAAATTTCAAAGTACACTCATACTTTATAATGCATCATCATCTGCTTTGAAGGATCTCCTTTTCTCTATATTGAGTTGTCTGTTGGGACAGCTGAGAAAATATTAGTTAACCCCACCCCTATAGATAAGATTTCAGAACAGTAGATGGAAAGGAGTTGGAAGTTTGATCCAAACTCGGATGCTCCATGAACAAAAGTGTATACATGCCTGATGTGATTTGGCTCAGATTATTCAGATTGAATCTGGCTACCTAAATACACATGGTCAAGCTATTCCAGAGCAAGGGTTTTTCTATGGAAAGAAATAATTTCAGGGAAACAAACCCAGCTTCTTTGGGGCAAATAAATACTATTATCAAGACTAGAGGACAGTGACATTTTCAGTATTAAATCTATAGTAGAAAATAATTCTTCAATTTAATTTGCCTATTCACATGTAGTTAATACAAATGGACCCTCACACTGTGGCCATTCGTCTGATAACTCTAAAGGACACTGTTTGGGCTTAAGCATTGTTTGTATGGACTAATCTTTCTGCTATGCTCACAACTGAAAATGGTTACTAATTTTTGTTTCATTTATTTTGTTTACAAGTGAGCTTTCTCAATAGGTGTTGCTGTCTGTAGGTTTTGTTTTGTGCTCTTTCTGTATCAAGAGATTTTCAGACTATTGTCACAAGTCTGGTTTTGGTCACAGGTTTAGTAAAAACTTGTTTCTCTCAAATCATATCTTGTATATTCCTTTCCAGGTTAACTCAAGTCTTATCTTAGTAGGTTAAGTTAGACTGGTTCACTCCTCATCCCAAATACCGGTAGAGGGCATGATCATCCTTATCTGCATTATAATTTCTTATAACTGTTAGCCAGTAAAAAAATAAAATAAAGTGGCTTGGCTTACACAGTAAGCCTTAAAACTGAACTATAATCCACAGTACGCTAATTCAAAAGAAAACAAAATCATGCTTTGTTTTGATGCAGTGTGTAAATCCAATCAGTGTCTGGGTAGCAAGCTGAAAATAGAGTTACAGCATGGAACTGCAAATTGTAGATTGCTGAGTAAATTGCAGAATTGGAAGTACAGGTTCTGACAGGATTTGGAATGGACTGCTGCTCTGGAACTGTGAAGCAAAACTGTAAAAAATGGGCTTTGTAAGGCTAAATGTCATTTGGAGAGAATGATCTAAACCAGGGATGGAAATCTTTAATCCCTGAGAAGTTATTGGATGTTAACTCCCATTGTGTTTTTACCAGCTTCATGACTTGAACTGAGAGGAACTACAAGTCTAGCATTTGTTGCTCTCCTCTGGGGTTGCCCATTGAACAATGGAGAAAGGACACATCAGAGAGCCATGGGACAACTTGCCACGACCAACTCACCATGGCCAACTCTCCACAGCCAGCTCACTGCAGCCAACTTGTCATAGCCAACTCACTGCAGGACAACTCACTGTGGCCATCTCACCGTGGTATAACTCACCATAAGACAATACAATAATTCGATTTAATTATTTTAAATAATTTTAAAAATTATTTTAATTTTTGTCATTCACATTTTATTTTGTCTCTCCTTTGGCATCCTTTCTTTAATGATTCTATTCCGCCATTTCTTCAGCATTAGTGTAACTCTTGTCCCATAGCGAGTTGTCCCACAGCAAGTTGGCCATGGTGAGGTGTCTTGCAGCAAGTTGGCCACAGCGAGTTGGCCATGGTGAATTAGCCGCAGCAAGTTGACTGTGGCAAGTTGGCCGTGGCGAGTTGTCCTAAACCCCAGAGAACTGATAGGAGACTGGTAGATATCAGTGGCATCATGCTGAAAAAGAACTTTGATAGGCATAGTCAAATACTTATGGCCAGGCCAAATCAGGAAGAATCAGTGGCCTGGCTAGAACAGATTTGAGACATGGAAGAAAAGTATTGCTCCTTTTGTCCTCTATTTGTTAACTGCTAGTGGTAGAGAAAGGGGATCTGAAAGCTGACCAGTTGGCTGCCGCCTCTAATCTTTTCATGGCTTTGTTGGAATACTGTTGGGTGAAAATTCAGGTGTACATCCAGGTAGGCATTTAGCCTCTTTGGACTATCTCTCAAGATCTATTTTGAACAAGCTCTGGAAAAGGGTCGCTGCCTTTTTAATACCCTAGGACAACAGTTGATTATGGTGGGATAAACTGCTGAGGGGTGGGGGAGATAGTTTGGCAGAAAGCTGTGCCACAAAGATCGAAGGAAAACTCATGGTGGGCACCAAGCTCTCTATTTATAGAGAGGCAGAGGAGTGGCTGTGCTTTCATACCATGTTCCTTTCAAGTGGTTGGTGTATTCCTTCCACATCAACCATTTGTGCAGCTGCTTCTCTAGGGGGAGACAGGGTGGAATGGGTGTGGCTGGGAGGGGAAATTGTTCTGTTCTTAGTCTGTTCAAGGGATGAAGAGATTTGGATGCTGCCTCTGAACTTTCTGCATTTTACTGGCACACAGTAGCACAGGGCTGTGTCCTATTGTGGTTTTTACCCTCCCCTCAACATGCATATATTTGGACAAAGTTAGAAAAACTGGAAATGCTTCACTTAATTTTAGGCCACAAAGAACAGCACACAGTAGTGTCATATGTGATTTTGATAGGAAGAAAATGTTAGGAAAAGGAATTCTAAGATAGAATGTTGTGTTTTGATGGCAATGATTCAAGGTGTAAGTACAGGTAGAAGGAATTCCTCTTGCTTTGTTGGATTCTCCTTGTTTCTTGTTTACCATTGCCAAAATTAAAATGAATATATTTTCACCCGACACTCAGACCTTAAGAACACCACATTGCAAGCAAGTTCTTCTGGCTACTTGCTTCTCTTTTCATTTAAGACACAACCATATTTGTCACATATTTGTTGCCTGTCAAGGCAATGCAACATTGAGACTTGCAATGATTACTTTTTCCACTGATGGTGTCCCAGGTAAGTTAGGGGTTTGAGGTATTCTATAAAAAACTCAAGATGCAAAACAGAATGCAGAATATTTTTGAACACAAGAAAATCTTTGCATTTTATGGTAGAATCAAGATACCTAAGGATCTGAATTTGTAGAAAAGTTGTACGTATATAATCTAGTTGTGAACAGTATCATTTGAGAGCAGAGAAAGCTTTGTGTTTGGTGTGGTCTTTTCCATTTAGCATCCCACTGCATTTTTGGCTGGGAGAATAAATCTTTTTGATGTCCTAAATACATGGCATAGTTCAAGTATGGTTTTGACTTAAATAAAATAAATAAATAAATAAGTAAATAGCTTCACTAAGTATAGCATTCACGATTAAGAGAAGCAATTCAACAGAGACTCAGTGGGACTACTGACTAAATTATTTATCCACATTTCTAAAACTTGTGGGCTGAACTTTACCTTTTCAAGATTCATTTTATAACTGATTTAGTGCAAAATATTAATCTGTCCTGATGCTAGGAATAGCAGGCAGTTAGGTACACATGAGACTGTCTATTTATTATATTTTTATACTCAAATACACAGACTTTTAACCAAAAGGTTGCATGAGTGGCTCACAATATAAAAAGAAGCTTTCTAGGATACAGCAGGCCTTTTATTCTTTCCAACCCAACAGTGTTGGAAAAAAATTATGTAAAGTTGCTCAGGAGTCTGCATGTCTGTCCATCAGCAGGATAAGTCTCAATTGAACCAAATTGAACCAAATTTTTGCCATGGAAGGAGCAGCTGACAAAAGAAAAATAACAGCTTGAAAATGGGCCTGTTCAGAAAAGGTGTTGCAGAGACTAACATTCCAGAAATAAATCCTTCATTACACTCAGAGGAAGGGAGAGGTAGCTGGGTAGCGGCACAAAATGTTGCTGACTGTTCCGTTCTATTCCATTTTGTCCTCCCTTTTGTTCATGTGACCCACAGAGGAACATGTGCAGCGTCTCCTGTGCTTCCCACTGCACACATAATCACATGGATGCAGCATCAGGAGAGAGCAGAAACATGCAGATGCAATGTGTTGATTCATCATACCAAAGAAAATACAGCCCACTTCTATGACCATGATTGGTAAAGGGGTTGAAAACAATTCCAGAAACCATGCTCGGCAGCTTTTGCCTAATTACTTATCTATAACTGTGACCTGACCCTTGTTGAATTGTTAATTCTCACGTGTTGTCCTAGTTGTTCGCTGAACACACTATCTCTTAGGGGAGAGGGGTCTTGCGAGGTTTAGTTGGTTCATTTAAAGAACATTGTGTCAGGCGCAAAGCATCAGGACTATATGTTAAATTCCAGCTCAGAATATTTATTTTCTCAGCCCTATACAGAAGAATCTAATCAACTGAAATTCAATACTAAATTGGCACCAGATAAGAGTCAACAGAATTGGAGGAGTTGAATTGGAAGGGTTGAACTAACGACTTTAAGCTGATGATGCACTTACCTCCACCCTCCAGCTCTGCCTACTCTTCTCCTACACATTGTTATAATTGCAGTATCTAGAAAACCACTGCTCCCTCCATGTGTTAGCTCTGCTGTTATGAGTTCATAAAGTTTTGTAGTATGCTAAATTCTGTGTCTGTTCCTGTATATACTGTGTATACTTTTTCTGGTCCTAGAGTCCAAGCTCTAACTTTATGTGCCAGTCTTGGACCATTCTGTCCAAAATCTGCCCTGATCTTGACAAATGTTGGTGCTGTTGTCTGAACTGCCTGATCCAGAGGTCTGTCTATTTTCCTCTAGACCCACTCTTGATTGTGTTGAGTTTTGGTGCAACTCCTGAACAGAATTTTGTCTTAACTGTTTTAGTTATCACAAGAACACACTTTATTCATATATTTAATGAGCATTTTAAGTCAAGCCAGCCCTGCAACAGTCCATTGATGGGTCTTATCTGTTGTACTCTAGCTTAGATGAGGCCTGATATATATTGGGCTGAGCAAACTAGTAGTATTTGCACCAGCCAAATAGAGTCATTATCCACTCCCTGGAATAGAATAAAAATAATTCTGTACATAACTTTTAATAATACAGCTTTTTCAGCATTTGTTTTTTGTTGAGATCTGTAGAGTATAGAATTGCAGAATCTGAAGACATTGTCTGGAACATTTAAGGCAATCACCATGATTAGAGCATGTCTGAAATGTGCTTCATAACAGATGGGCCACTCCAGGATTTTCCTGGAAACTCCAGAAGGAAATCCTTTTATAGGTTAGATTATCTATAATCCTTTTATAGGTAGACTATCACCCTTTGTAGTTGGGTGATTTCTAATACTTCAGTGTATTTCTTTGCTAATGTATCTATAGTTGAACATTATTGTTCCTATTGATATCTAAATATTGTCAACAGCATTTATAATAGCCAAAATCTGACAACCTGTTATCTGCTTTTCAGCAATAAATTTAATACACTTCTCAATATGACTTCTTTTGCATTGCAAAAATGGTTGATTCGTGACTGTTAAATAATCCATCATAATTTCTAAAAATTTCCTGGCAATGATACTTACCAACTAGCCACTTATTCACCCAGCTAGGATTTCTGCATTTCATTCTGTAAGTAAAGGAGTTTGTTAGTTCAAAAAACTGTTTCTTCTTGCGGTAAATGGTAACATTCAGCATAAGGGTTATTGGCAAAGGCCAACCATTACAATTTGAAAACCTTATTGAGGAAAATAATTGCCATTATGCAGGTGGCAATGGAGAACTAGAGGAGGGAAAGAAAGAGGGTAAATCTCGTAGAAAAAAAAATAAAAGTCATGAAAGCTGCAAAATACAGATTTGGTCTTTCTTATTTTTACTATGCAAATGTGGTAAACCTCTCTCTGACTAATGTTATTGCAAATGGCTGAGGTAAACATAACTTAAGGAAGAAAAAAGTCAGGAAGAGTCTGGTGTAATTTTTCTGATTAATAAATGTTATTAAAAGACATAAGCTTTCATGACGTGCAACTAATTCCATCAGATAACTTGTCCATTGTATCACGCCAACTTTGAAAAAGTTAGATCAATAATTAGTTCAGAAGACAGTTGGAGGTGGGGGTGTGCAGGAGGAATCTTGTACAATCAGAAGCCAGAACTATTACTGAAAATAGAGCACAATGGACCATTTATACATATATTTGAAATGTATGTTTATTTCTACTATAACCCTTCACCTCAAGATTCCTTATAAATTGATACATTTGTTTTCCTAAAATTTAATTCATAGGGATAGGGAATCACTTTGCTTATTTCAAATTATGGACAAATTGTATTGTAAATATTGCTCCTTTGAGACAATGAAATTAAAAATACTTCTGGAAAGAGATGTACAAACCATGCTTTACAAAGCATGTTTACATAATAAAATACACACACACACACACACACGCACACACACACACACACACAGAGTAAATCAGGCGTACTCTTCAGGAAGGCTTGCAGACTTCCGGTTGATGTCATGGTGACACAGGCGAGGGAAAGCAGAGCTCCACTTCCCACGGCTGATTTCATCCTGCTAGGGGGTCCTAAGGGGCCAAAAGTCGCCCCGGAGAGGCGGCGATAAAGGAGGGAATCCTTGTTGATCCTGGGCAGATGGTGGTCAGCGCGTTCAATCCGACGAAACCCCTCCAAACTGACAGGAGAAAGAGAGACTGTATTTATGCGACCTGACAACCAGGAAGGGCGCTGATCAGCATCAATCAGTAGATTAGCAACACCGTGTTCTGGAACTGGGTGAGACTATTCTCTTTCTCTACTACTTTGCAACATTATTCCCTGGAATGGATAGATTCCTAAAAGGCAAGAATTCTCCAGATGTGACTGGAGGAAGAGGACTTCCGCCCCCCCCCCCACCAGAGAAACGAAATCGGCAATAAAAACTTTCAGGAGAACTGGAATAGAGAACATAGAAAGTTGAATTAGAATTAACATAAAGACATTGTTTTGGTAAATTTGAACAATTTTGAGAATCATTAAGTTGTGCTTGAAAAAACAAATGGGTGAGAACAACTTTAATGAATAACTTTTGATTTGAGTGTTTGAAGATGGAAGCTACTAACTATCTGGGAGAAAGTGACATCTAGTGGTAGAAAGGAGATAAAACCTTAAAGCTTGTGTCTGGGCTAAACTTGGCATAGAGCCCAGACATAAATAACCAGCCTGTCTGGTGACCTTGGAAACTTTTAGAACTGTAACAAACAGCTGGAGATAGAGAAAAACAGGGCTCTATGTGTTATTTTGTTATTGACTGCACTAAAGCCTACCAATTACCTTGGATTACAAACATCAGTTAATTTAGGACTTTAAGAAGCATCCAGAAACAGAGGATAATATGGTTTTTTGCTACCTTTGGCCTGGTGGGATTTACTGACTGGTTTAAGGCCTGCTGGCCACCTTGAATTATAAACATCGGTTGATCTACAATTTTTGGATTTTGGCCACAAGGCCTGTAGCAGACTTTGTAATCTCTCCTCCAGATTTGGTACTGAGAGAGTTGGATTACAAAACTCTTATCTTTGTGGTACATATGTTGGAACTCACAGACTACATAATATAATGTTAAATTTAAACTGCAGTGATGCATTGATTATAAGATTTGATCTTTTGGATAAGGATAGTTTCTGGGGAGCATAGCAGATTGATGACAAAGTAACTGGAGGGTGGGAATAAAAACAATAATGAGTGTTCCATACCTTGCTAAAACTGTTTAAAAAAACAGCTTCTGCACCCTCATCTGGTGGTCCTAGCCCGATACATCAAAGATCTGTTGAAACAACACTCCAACAAGAAAAAGCTAATAATTTCTAATAGGAAATGCAGACAAGACTGCAGTTAATTCAAGAAGCAATTGCCTCACACGAAGAAGATACAAGAAGAAATTGTGATGAGACAAGAAACATCTTGGATAAGATAAATGAACAGGTCTTCAATGTAAATTCACAGCTAGAAAACTTCAAACAAATGATTACAAAGAATGAACAAAGAATCGAGAAAATGGAAGATAAATCAGAGGAAATTGAGAAAAAATGGAGGAAATAAAAGAAGAAAATCAAAGATTAGCATAGGCAAATAAAAACTTGGAAGATACAGTTGCAGTATTGGAGATGGAGAAAGCTTCACACTTCTTAAGACTACAAAATATACCTGAAGACGAGGAAAATCGAACAGAATTGATCACTAATATGCTGTCTGAAGCACTGGAAATAAAAAAATAACAAGATGGAAGGAGAAATTGACCATATATATAGAATCAACTCACGCTATGCAAGGAGACACAGAGTGGCCAGGGAGATGCATGTTAGATTTGTGAAAAAACAATAAGGGATGAAATACTGAAAAGAGTGAGGGATGAACCACTGATATATAGACAAAAAGAAATTGTGGTCCTGAAACAGATCTCTAGGAGGATAAGAGACTCCCCAAAACAATACCAATTCCTGACTACAAAATTAAATGAAAAAAGAGTGAATTTCAGATGGCTGGTCCTGGAGGGGATCTTAATTAACTAGAACTCCAAAAGATATAGATTGGACTCCATCTTTAAGGCAACAGAATTTTATGAGAGACACGCAATCTTCTTTGAAGAAAAAACACAAGAAACGCAAGCGGATAGGAATATAAAAAACAGAAAGAGCTAGTAACAGAAGAGGCAGCTCTACAAAGCAAAGAAGAAGAAAATACAGATCAAGAAGGAGAGGGAGTGGCAAGAGAACAGAGACAGAAAAGGACCACTAGGAAAATAAAACGTAAATATAAGTAAATTAGATGGAGAAGGAAAGTGGAATTCTTTCAATGAATATAAATGGATTAAACTCCCCGTCAAAAAGGAAAAAAACCTTCACACGATTCCAAAAGTTAAAAATGGATATAATTTGCCTCCACGAAACACATATAAAAAAAACATAATTTTTTTGGAATGTCCGAAGATTGGAAAACTCCTATTTTACATCAACACATCAAAAGAAAAGAAGAGTAGCCTTACACATTAAAGAGACATTGGATTCCAAACCGGTCTACTCAGATGAAGAAGGAAGAATTTTAATGGTAGAAATAATGATAAATCAAAAACAGATATTGATGGTAGCAATATATCCACCAAATAATAAACAAGAAGAATTCTATCAAAAACTACACAGGAAAATATTGGAAATGGAATACCAAAACATTTGCCTAATAGGAGATTTTAATGCAACTGTAGACCGAAAACTAAACTATAGAAACATTATAATAGAAAAAAGGGAAGAAAGACACTCCCTAAGGCGTTCTTTAAAATGACAGAAGAAATCTGCATACAGGATACTTGGAGAGAAATAAATCCAAAAAAACCCCAGTATACATTCTATTCGAATAGACACAAATCTTGGTCCAGAACTGATATGATATGGATGTCTCCTGAATTAAGAACTAATATACATGAGATTGAGATAGAACCCAATATTTGGGTGCACCACAATCCGATAAAGCTGGCTTGGAGA
The DNA here is from genome assembly GCF_964194415.1 of Vipera berus. Taxonomy (NCBI): domain Eukaryota; kingdom Metazoa; phylum Chordata; class Lepidosauria; order Squamata; family Viperidae; genus Vipera; species Vipera berus. The sequence goes on along the minus strand of NC_138202.1, from coordinate 123,023,646 downwards.
GGGGTAAAGACATTAAGATGGACATTGAATCATTCCCTGATAAAAGAGAAACAATTTGTAGAAGTAGCAATAAAGGACATGGAATTTTTTTTAAAGAAAATAAAAAGACCTCAATCCAGAATGTATGGGATACAGCCAAAGCATATTTTAGAGAACTAACTATAACATACATGGCTAAAAAGAACAAAGAAAAACAACAACAACAATGTACAATATTAAGGGAAGAATTTAAGAAACTGAAGGGAGAATTACAAATATATCCACAAAAGAAAACTGTGAAAAGACAAATGGAGACAATAAAACATAAAGTAAACTTAATAGAATCAGAGGAATTGGCTCAAAAAATTAAAAGGGCAAAACAAACTTTTTTGAAAATGCAAATAAGCCGGGAAGATGGCTGGCTTATAAACTGGAAAAAGAAAGAGAGAAGAAATTGATAAATAAATTGCAAGATGAGAAGGGCAATTTACAATAAAAAATAGTTAAAGAATTTATGAAAAACTATATGATTCAGAAGAAATCTCTCAGGAAAAAAATAGTACAATATATGGAAAATGCTAATCTACCAAAAATTCTAGAGAACTTTAAAAATATGTTAAATGAAAAAATGACCATGATGGAACTGATGGAAACTATAAAAAAATAAAAAAATGATAAAACCCCACGACTGGACAGGCTAACCACACAGTTCTATAAATGTTTACAAGATACATTAAGCTCACCAATGAAAGAAGTTTGCAATGAGGTATTATTAGAGGCTAAATTACACATGGACAGAAGCAAATATTACTTTAATACCAAAAAAGGACTCTGATTTGACAGATAAAAAAGTATAGACCAATATCATTATTAAATTTGGATTACAAAATCTTTGCTTCAATAATAGCAGAGAGACTGAAAAGATTTTTGATTGAATTTATTCATCCAGATCAAATGGATTTTTATTAAAAAGACAAATAAAAAACAACTTAAGAATTATTTTAGATACATTGGAATACTATGAAATGCACCCAGGAAAACAAATGGCACTAATTTTCTTAGACACTCAAAAAGTTTTTGACAATGTAAATTGGCAAATAATAATAATAATAATAATAATAATAATAATAATAATAATAATAATAATAATAATAATAATAATAATAATAATAATAATAATAATAATAAAGTTGGAAGGGACCTTGGAGATCATCTAGTCCAACCCCCTGCTCAGGCAGGAAACCCTATACCAGGGGTGTCAAACTCAAATTCATTGAGGGCCGCATCAGCATTGCGGTTGCCATCAGGGGGCCAGGTGGGTATGGACAGGGTGGGCGTGGCCTACTGGGTGGGCGTGGCTAGAGTGTGTATGGCCTACTGGGTGGGCATGACCAGCTCTACATCGTTTGCATCAAGGGTGCCTATGGGGGCCTGGGCAGGAGTGGGACAGATCTGAGGGTCTCTGGCAGAAGGAGGGTCTCTGGGCCAGGGCCAAGGCAGTGGAGGTCGTTCCCTCACTGTTTCCAGGATGGCTTCGCGGGCCACATAAAACCACTTTGCGGGCCAGATCTGGCCCCTGGGCCTTGTGTTTGACGTGTCTGCCCTATACCATTTCGGACAAATGGCTGTCCAGTCTCTTCTTAAAAACGTCCAGTGTTGGAGCATTCACAGCTTCTGGAGGCAGGTTGTTCCACTGGTTAATTGTTCTAACTGTCAGGAAGTTTCTCCTTAGTTCTAGGTTGCTTTTCTTTCCATCCATTGCTTCTTGTCCTGCCTTTGGGCACTTTGGAGAATAGGTTGACTCCCTCCTCTTTGTGGCAGCCCCTGAGATATTGGAACACTGCTATCATGTCCCCCCTCGCCCTTATCTTCATTAAACTAGACATACCCAATTCCAGCAGCCGTTCCTTATATGTTTTAGTCTCCAGTCCCCTAATCATCTTTGTTGCTCTTCTCTGTACTCTTTCTAGAGTCTCAACATCTTTTTTACATCGTGGTGACCAAAACTGGATGCAGTATTCCAAGTGTGGCCTTACCAAGGCATTGTAAAGTGATATTAATACTTCACGTGATCTTTGTGATACAACAAGTTTATAAAGACCATTAAGACAATATATGATAAACAAACCGAAAAGTAATTGTCAGTGGGGACTATATAGAGAATTTTAATATAAAGAAAGGCACAAGACAAGGATGTCCACTATCCCACTGCTATTTATGCTTACTTTGGAAGTTCTCAACAGAAATATCAGACAAGATCCAGAAATTAAAGAAATGGAGATAAAAAATGAAAACTATAAACTACAGGCGTTTACAGATTCACCTGGTATTCATTTTAGAAGAACTGCTGGAGACAACTTTTAAACTATTGAAATGGATAGAAGAATTTGGAGAAATAGCAGGATTGAAAATAAACGAAGAAAAAACCAAAGTTATAAAAACCTTATAGATAAGCTAAAAAAACAACTGTCAAAAAATAGACTTCCAAATAGTTAAGAAAGTTACGTATTTGGGAATATATTTAACAGCAAGATGTGCAGCGATAAAAGATAATTATATAAAATTACTAAATCAAACAAAATTAGATTTGGAAAAATGGAAAAACTTACAACTATCTGTGTTAGGAAGAATAGCTACCGTGAAAATGAATATTTTGCCAAAATTCCTTTTTCTATTCCAAACAGTACCTATAAAAATAGAGATTTTTTTTTTGATGATCTGAATACACTGATCTCGAAATTTATTTGGCAAGGAAGGAAAGCCAGAATTAAACTGAAATGCTACAAGAAGCTAAAGAAAATGGAGGATTTGGACTACTGGATTGGGTCTTATACTATCAAGCATGTGCTCTAACATGGTTAAAAGAATGAATAAATCTTAGAAATAAAAGATTTGTTATATTTAGAAGAACATGACTTGCAACTTGGATGGCACACATTTCTATGGCATGAAAAGAATAAAACCCATAGATACTTCGAAAACCAGTACATAAGAAACACATTATTATCTGTATGGGAAAAAATAAAATCAAAAATCTATACGAAAATCCCAGGATGGCTATCAATGATGGAAGAATTTGTACACCCAAACTTAGTTAAATTTGAGAAAATCCTGATATTCTGAATACAGATGGGAAATTAAAATCTAAACAAGAGTTAGAAGATCAGGGTATTGACTTATGTTGGCCTCAACTGCAAATGCAATCGAGGGATAATAAAAATGTTGAAATATATAAAGATCAGACAATGTTTGATCAGGTGTTATTGACCTCTGATGCAAAACTGATTAAGAAATTGTATAACTTTTTATTGAATTTGAAATGGAAGATGAAGAAGTGAAAGAAACAATGATAATATGGGTGAAAAAGTTTGGACACAATATAGAATTAGAGAAATGACAAAATCTTTGGGAAAGAAACTATAAATTGACAATGGCAATTTCGTATAAAGAAAACCTATATAAAATGTTTTATAGATGGCACCTACCGCCTGTCAGATTAGCAAAAATGTTTAAAAATATGTCTAGTAAATGTTGGAAATGTAATCGAAATCCTGGTACATATTATCACCTGTGGTGGACGTGTGTTAAAGCAAAAAAAACCTTTGAACAAAAGTACATACTTGATTAGAAAAGATGTTAGGGAAACAAGTAGACTTTAAACCTGAACTTTTTTTATTCGGTATAATTCCAGAAAAATTTGATAAACAAAGTGCATATTTAACATTACATGTATTAATCACAGCGAGGATTGTATTTGCTCAGCACTGGAAAAATGAAGAAACACCATTGGATGAAGAGATAATTAAGAAAAAATGGATAGACTTACATTGAGGATTAAAGAAAAAGAGGATACAGAATATTTTCAAACACGGAACTTATTTTATCAATGGCTGGAAAAACGGGATAGAGAGTAAGAACTTATTTTTTTTTTAATTCCATTTATATCCCATTTATACTTAACTTGTATTACTAAGCAAAACAAATCATCCCAGACAACACATTGTTCATTAAGTACTAATGAATAGTAATAATAGAAAATTAATAAAATATTATAAAAAAAGGAAGGCTTGCATATCTGCTGTAATGCACAGATGCTTAAACAGATGAGGGTAGACTTTGAAGCAATTACATAAGCTTTCCAAAGGAAGCAGCTGCTTTAAAGCTTCAAGGAAAGGTATTTTAACGCTTGAAGTAGAGGTACTTCACTCTCATTTGCATGCTTTGTAAAAATTCTCTTTTGAGTGCTTTCCACAGTCCTAATGGCAGTTCTTGAAGCTTCTGGGCTAGGAAGATTATGTGTTAGCAGTTTTGATACATAGCAAAAGATCAGATAAGAACTGGGCATGTTGTTTTTGGATTCCGTTTTGGTATTTAGGAGATCCTTTCACAATATAAGAGGACATGTGTTTCTCTTTGTTCTTCTTAGTATCAGGTCAACATCTTCATTTGTAGAGAATACTTAATCTGCCCTCTGAAGTGTTTGCAGTCTTTCTCTGTTCTGTAGCGTAGTATTTATACCTTGGATCACATTCATATATAGACAGTACAGTATTACTGGGAACAATTTGAATAGCAGCTTGGTCAATTGAATGATTGGAATGTTGCCTTTAGGAGCGGCCCTTTCAGTTCATTTCTAGAGAACATTTCTTTCTTTCCTATATTCAAAGGTAATTTTCTCCTTCAGTTTGAATTTGATGAGTTTTTCTTGCAAGCTCAATGGAAGCAGGTTCTTCCAAGGTTGTTTTAACTTCCCAGTATGTTTATTGCCTTAATTTAAAAAAAGAGTTTAAAACAACATAACACAACAGATAAAAATAAAACAACAAGAAAAACTTTAAAAGACAAAGGAAAGTAAGTTAAAATATATGAACATAAATTATTTTTTTAAGCAGTAGGTTAAATATTAACCATGCAGAATGATATTGGTCAATCTCTTTAATGCAGTGACAAACATTTATGGGTTAAAAAGTAAGCACATATTTTCAATTTTGGATTTAAAATTATTCATATATATATATATATATATATATATATATATATATATATATATATATATATATATATATATATATATATATATATATATATATATATATATATATATATATATATATCAGTTTCTTGCTGTCAAATAAAACAGTATGTTTGACTACGCTCCTTGTACAGTAAATCCAAATTTTCTCAACTTATTTTTTAAAATTTTTCATCATATACCTCAATATAACATATACCCCTTTAAAGTTTATTTCTATTTCCATCCCAATATTAACAGATCTACAACTATTAAATCAAAATGAGGCAACAAGTCCAACATGTGTATGTTAACCTAGTTTGACAAACTGCACTTCCAACATCATGAAGTTGATAGCTAAACATCCTCAGGCATGTCCAATAAACACAAAAATGTTTTTAATTAAATTGCATGTTAAGATATATATTTAACATAATTTGATTTGCTAAAACTGAATAGCTCAACTCTGTTCAAAATTTATTGCATATTACCAATATGTATCAGTAGTACAGTATTGTTTATAAAAAAATATAGCTTTGGGATCTTCCAAAATTCTTTCTAGTGATAATTTGGGAGATTTTGACAGTTAACACATCTTGTCCGAACTGTAGAGTCAAAATAAGCTTAACCAAATAGATTGCCATTGAGCACTTTTAGACAACCCAAATTCCTGCTGCAATATAGCAAATGTTTCAGAAGGATTAGGATACTTTAGAATATTTATGTGGGAAGGATTGAAGATGATCTCTAGAAGAAAAGTTTACAAACAATTTCCAGTGGTGATGGCCTTCCATTGGAAGTGGTAACCAGATTAAACCTTAATCATTTTTTTCTAGAACAGCCAGGGTTAACTTGGGACTATCATATATTGTGATTCTTACATTCAGAGTTTCTTCACTGTCAATTTTTAAGCATTCCCTTCCAAAAAATTTTCTCCCCGAAGTATACCAAAATGTATATATAAATGTTTTTCTAAATATAGGACAGAGTCTGAAAAATTGGGTGTGTCCTAAATATGACTTTTATCTTGTTAGCATCAATCCCTTACTTGCTGCCTTGTAAATTATTTCAGAAGCTGCAGAGGTCTCCAGAGCTATTTATGACATGATAGGAAAGAACAAAGTTCAACAACGGCAACAATGAAAAGAGAAGAAATTTTTAAAAATCATGCTAACTGCGTGCAACCATTTGTGTTTATATAAGAAGCTTATTGGAGTGTGTCCAGAGTCAATTGTACCTTAGAAGTAATAGTGTTTAGTTTAGTTTAGCAGAGCATGCAAAGGAAAGTGGAGTGTATTGCTGCAGTCAGGGTTATATTTACTGACTTTTCTCCACAAAGCCCAGGGCAGTATATGTCACACTGTACACCAGCCTTGTGAAATGGGTTAGGCAGAATAAATGAGATTTATAATAAAATAACCTTTGTCAATTTTTGTGAATTTCAGATCAGGTCTCTCTGGCCTTTGCCCAAAATTGTGTCTTCTGAATTAGCTTTGGGTTTTATTTATAAACGAAACAGTGACATATTATGGTCTTGCATTATGCAAGAGATGATATTTTGGATATATCTTCAGGTTTTAAATATTTATAGTGGTTTTCAAATATTGTCCAATGACATGAAGATTCCATACCCAAGAATTGGGGATGAGAGATTTTCTTAGAGATCTTGCTGCAGAAGAATGCCTGGTTCTAGGTTCTTTTCCTTTATGTGGCAAGTTTAGTTCATGTTCTTACATAATCCTGAAAAGGAATGATTTGCTAAAGAGAGGTTAGGATGCCATCAGAAAGGTAAAGCACCACATGTTATAGCTAGTACTGAGGTTACAGTTACATTAATTTCAAATATCTGCTCTTCAGTAATGTATGCTTATCAATCTTTCAACCTGCCTTGTTAGTTGATATAAAAGTCTGAAGGTAAGATATAGATTGGCTTTTGATATCCATATTTCAGTATTTGTTTTGCATATAGCCTTGTTTCAGTGGTATTATACGTTTCTTTCCACTGTTCTTTAATAAAGTCTATATATCAATTCCCATTTCTGAAAATCATGTGTTTTCAGAATGTATCCAGTAATGAAAAAAGAGATGCTTCTCCAAGGAAGCTTGAAAGAGAAATTTAATTTTAAAAATGTCCAACATATTTCAGAAGATGTTCTCATTCTGCAGCAGTGTTCGTCTGTCTACTAAGAAAAAGAAAGCTTTACCTAAACTTGAAGATGAGGAGGAGGAATACTGAACATTTTTCATTAAGTATTTTTGGTATACGCCTCCTAGGAGATTAATCTCTTCTTCATTACTGTATTCTGTTTTATTAGTCTTCTTAACAATTTGCACTGTTCTGGTGGCCTTAGTTATGAGGGAGAGATCATTGCTCAGTGATGGTGCAGGCACACACTTTGCCTTCAGACTCCAGTTACCCAAGGATCTACTACCGTAGCAGTTGATGGGAGACCTAGTTTTACAACCCTGGAGATCTTCTGCCAGTCAGAGAAGAGATAATGTTGTGCTACTTGATCAAATAGATTAAAAGTGCAAAGTAGATTTCCATGCATCAGAGTATGAACCTCTGTTTGGCCAAGAAGCACCCATTTGATCAGTCCGATCTTATTAACACAAAGCTTGTTTTTTTTATTGAAAAGTTTTAAAATACATTTTTAATAACATAAACTCCCTCCCTCACCCTCACCCTTGCCCTCCCTAACCCTCCCCCCCAACTTCCCAGAGCTGAATACAGGGTATTAACTTTACAAACTTAAGCTAAAATATGCTACCTAACTAAAAAAAACATTAAATTCTATTGCGCTTTAACTCCCCTTAAGCATAACTAAATTACTAACCAATAATGAATAACTGATAATACATCATGTAAAACTAATACTTATTCAAATACTAAATGAAACTTTTTAGTCCCATATTTATTCTGAATATATTCGATCCATCTTCTCCATTCCACAATATATCTCTGTTGCGATTGTTCTTTCAGATATGCTGAAATCTTTGCCATTTCCGCCAGGTTTGAAACTTTCAAAGTCCACTCTTCTATAGTAGGCAGTTCCTCCTTCCAATATTGCGCTACTAAAAGTCTTGCTGCCATAATTAAATTCAACATCAATTTAGTATCTATGACAGTACAATCTGTAATAATACCCGACAGAAATAACTGTGTAGAAAACCTTATCTTTTCCTTAAATATCTTTTGCGTATTCCACCAAACTTTAATCCAAAAAGCTTTAACTTTTTTACAAGTCCACCATATATGATAATACGTTGCATCCTCACAACCACACCTCCAACATTTGGGCTGGCAGTTCGGATACATACTTGCTAATTTTTTAGGATCTAAATGCCATCTATAAAACATTTTATAAAAATTATCTCTTAAATTTTGAGCCTGTGTAAATTTTACTGGGACGCGGTGGCTCAGTGGGTTAGGACACTGAGCTTGTCGATCAGAAGGTCGGCAGTTTGGTGGATCAAATCCCGAGTGCCGCGTAACAGAGTGAGCGCCTGTTACTCGTCCCAGCTTCTGCCCACCTAGCAGTTCGAAAGCACGTAAAAATGCAAGTAGAAAAATAGGGACCACTACGGTGGGAAGGTAACAGCGTTCCGTGCGCCTTTGGCGTCTAGTCATGCCGGCCACATGACCACGGAGACGTCCTCGGACAAACACTGGCTCTTCGGCTTTGAAACGGAGATGAGCACCGGCCCCTAGAGTCGGAAACGACTAGCACGCATGTGCGGGGGAACCTTTACCTTTACCTAAATTTTACATTTCTGACCCATATCTTTTCCCAAGTATCCATTGTTATAACCTCCTGAAAGTTCTGGGCCCACTTTATCATACAATCTTTAACAAGTTCCGTTTCTGAGTCAATTTCTATCAGTGCATTATATATCCTTCTTATATGTGCTTGACCTTGATCTCTAATTTGTTTTGCCAAATTTCCATCAGTTATCGAAATACCAACTTTCTGATCTTCTTTCCATCTTGCTTGTAACTGCCCATACTGGAACCAAGTTTGTACTATCTTTCCTTCTTTTAAAATATTATATGGCTTTAATTGCCATACATTCCTTTCTATCCTAAGAATTTCTTTGTATGTAATCACATCATGTTTAAATCCCACATTTATATTTTCTATTGCATGTTTAGGTATTGCCCAAATTGGTATTTTATAATTTAACTTATGTCGATATTTTTTCCAAACTCGCAACAGAGCATACCTTAATATACTGTATGTGTCTTAAAAACATTATCCACCTTATCATACAATAAATATGCATGCCAACCAAATAACAAATCATAACCCTCAATATTCAATAATCTCCCTTGTATTAAATTAAACCAATCACTAATTGATGATAAAGCAGCAGCCTCATAATATAATTTAAAATTGGGCATTTTAAGACCACCTCTTTCACGTACATCTTGCATTATCTTAAATTTAACTCTTGGTCTTTTCCCTGCCCAAACAAATTTATTAATACCTTTCTGCCATTCCTCCAAACACAAAGCTTGTTTTATCTTAATGTACAATCACAGAAAATATCACGAGAGCTGCATATGTTTAATTTCAAATGCAAGAAATATTGAATAGTGTGAACAAAGAGATCCAGCAGAATATGTTGAACTCTAGAAGTGTTTTTAACACCTTCACTAAAGCTGATTTTATGTAATGGAAACATTCTTTAAAACTATTTAGCGCTTTTTAGTTCAGTTGAAGTGGAAGGTTGTTCTTCTATAGGAGAAGGTGTGTTTGCCTTTGATGTTAAAAATATAAAGGACTGTTGGTTGTACAAACAAGCTTCTATACCCAAGTGCATTTTATGACTCTATATTTCCTTTGGAGTGTGAATCCTTGATCTTTGCTATGTTTGCATTGTGCCTACCAATAAACAATAGTAAATAATTAAAGAATCCTTAGGGCTAATAATCGTGGTAGCACTGAGCTATGGAACTGTGCTGGGGAATCTTTTGCATCAGTGTAATTTTGCTGATCTGTTTTTGAAGAATTTCTTTGGAGAAGTGGCTGGAAAGGCATGCTTGGCAGCAGGACTAGGTTACCAGCAAAATGTTCAGGGTTCTGTCATCATCTTGATTACTAAGCAAACCCCATTGAGACTGGGAATGGAATGCTAAGAGCAGTGCTCTTAGCATTCCAATGGAGCATTCCAGTGAGAGAGCCAGCTTGGTCTAGTAGTGGTTCAGGTACCAGGCTAGAAAGCGGGAAGCCCTGAGCTCTGATCCCCATCTTAGCCATAAAAGTGGGCTGGGTGACCTTGGGCCAGTGACTCTCTCTCAGCCCAACTCACTTCGCAGGGTTGTTGTTGTTGTTGTGGGGAAAACAGGCCGAGGTAGATGTGTTGGCTATGTTTTGCCCCTTGAATTATTTGTACAAATAATGAAGGTGGGATACAAACAGATAAATAAATACAGGCATTCCTCGACTTACAATCACAAATTGAGCCCAACATTTCTGTTGTTAAGTGAGACATTTGTTCAGTGAGTTTTGCCCCATTTTACGACCTTTCTTGCCACAGTTGTTAAGTGATTCACTGCAGTTGGTAAGTTAGTAACCTGGTTGTTAAGTGAATTCCCCATTGACTTTGTTTGTCAGAAGGTGGCAAAAGGTGATCACGTGACCCTGGGACACTGCAACCGTCATGAATATGAATCAGTTGCCAAGCGTTTGAATTTTGATCCTATGAGCATGGGGATGCTGCAAAGGTTGTAACTGTGAAACGGTCAAGTCACATTTCCCAATGCTGTTGTAACTTTGAATGGCCACTAAATGTAAATCAAAGACTATCTGTAAATAAAATAAATGCCAAACAGATCTCCAAATGTTTAATTGAACCAGTAAGGGACCAACAATCACCAGGGAAGTCTGTGAAATATATTAATGGCTTATAGTATTTCCCTGCCATTACTGGTAGCTTCCTTAGTCTACATGCAAATATGTGTGCCTCTGTAATTGTGCACCTACCAATTCTCCAATATGAAAAAAGTTCTGTATAGGAAATTCTTGTTATATTCCCTGTACATATTTTGTCAACGTATACCTGCTATCTTACAATGTTTCCTGCATCTTGGGCCTGCCAAAAGACTATTATATTTTCTTGAAAGAGTCCTAACCATTTGGAAGGTGCATTTCATTCATAGGTGTATATTAGTTAAAGCCAGGCATATTCATATGACTGAATGACTGACTGACTGACTGAATGAATGAATGAATGAATGAGGGCTTCATTGAGAACCAAGATGTGTGAGCTGGTTTTGACTTTGAGCTCAGAGAATTTGAATGCGTGTGTCAGCTCTGAAGGTGATAATACTATAACTAAAGTGCTACTTCTCAGCCTCATTTGGCTCATCTGTAGTTTAATCAACAAGTGATGATTATGATTCCTACAAATGAACTCATTCACTTGTAGGAATTATAAAACACTTAGCTCTTAGCAACTACCACAGAAATGATGATACATTTAAGGAGTGCAACTGAAGTGGCTTTTCTTCGGCAATTTAGCTCAGAGGTCACACACTTCGTTCTACAAATATATTATAGTCCTAAAACTTTGATATTGCCATAACCTATATATTAGGATATTGTGATACCGCAAAATGTAAATCAGGGATTGTTTGATGGTACTTTACAATAGGTAATATATCCTCTTCACCCCTTTTTGCTCAGTGAAGAATTATTCTTTCTTTGCCCAAGAGAGTTCCCATGACCATGAGTGTTTTATTAGTGGCAGGTGTTTGAGCATCTTTTGAAACCTGAGCCTTATATGTCCGCTCACCTGCCGATGAACCCAGAGCCAGGGCACCTCTGCCCAGTGCCAGAGATTACTGCTGCCTGTAACCTTGACAAGATCATCCCTCTGCTGGGGACAGGCATGTAACATGCAATTTCACAGTAGCATGGTGCTCTGTTTGTTTGGTGCACTGATCTGTTGTGGCCCTCCCCATTGCACAGTCTTGAGTGCTGTCAGATTGGGATTATGGCTACGATTTAGTGGCTGCCATAATACTTCTTCAGGGACTGCATCACTGTCTGGCAGGAAAGGAAAGGGAAAACCACCCCAGGAATTTGAGGAAAATTGGCACTGGAGACTGAGAGGCCTTCCCATTATAAAATAGGGGCACTCTTCCCCAAAATAAGAGTGAGTGCTGAAAGAACAACTCTATTTTTAGTGTGTTTAATTTCCAGTGATTGATACCAAGGCCAACTCATCTGCTTCATGGGAAGGAAGACAGTGAACGTGGATGTCTTTGAAAAATCCATCTCTGGAGTCACTGGAGAATCGATCGACAGTCCATTTTTGCATTACAGTCTTTGGAGAAGTAGTCAGTGGATTAAGAAAAACACGTACAGAATTATGGAGTTGTAAGAGAGGGGTAAGTGACCGGTAGTAATCGAGAGTATAAAAAGTGATTGAAGTGAGACGAAGGCTTCCAGATACAGGCCAGAGCTATTGTCTGTTGATAGATTGGATACTCCTCTCCAGGTTGAGAAGACTCAGTCTAATAAGATGCTAGGATAGTACTAGACAAGAAGACAGAAATTGGTGAGAGTTCTCTGTTTTATTTTTCATGGAGGAAGACTGAGATTCTTCTGGAGATAAGTGAGATCAGAAATACAGAGCCTGGTTTAGTGAAAACTACCATCATCGGTTCTAGGATGCTTAAGGGTGTTTGTTTTAAAGTGGCGCTGTTTTATAGCTTGGATTTATAAAAATTCAGAATACGTGGCTTACTCATTTTTTATTGGCTGCCCTTTTATCCCGTGGCCATATCAGCTCGTGCAGTATCAATAGCACGTCTATGTGTGTGCTCTGAAAACTGTCTGTTTGTCTACGTTTTGTGAAGGAGAGGGCTCTAGCATCTATTCTTCCAAGCACCACTCAGCCTGGAGCTAACCCTCCCTCTTCCGCTGCCAGGCTTCTCCTGAAGTGTCACTTCCTCATTTTTCCCTGGACCCAGCTGCTGCTGGCTTTGTTGGCCGAGGCAGTTTTTAGTTCTGACTGGTTGGCCCCCTGCCAAACCAAACATCCCCACCCTAGTGCACAACATGAGGTGATAAGAAAGAAAGCTTGGAGCAGACCAGGATCCCTCCTGGAAGGGCAGGTATCTTGTGTCCAGTCCATGACCTCCCTACCACGTGACCTTAGAGGCCACAATTAAGATTGTGTGAGTGCGTTTGTGTGTGTGTGTGTGTGTGTGTGTGTCTCTTCCTTCAGCATCCATCCTTATGAAATGCTCTCAGCGCCTCCGTCAGCCAAACCCACAGTGCCTGCTGCCCAGGACTGACTCCAGCCAGACGGCTTTGATGGGTAGGGGCTTGACTGTATATTTGGCATTCCAACTGCGGCACGTGGAAAGCCGTGAAAGCCTTTGCTTGACAAATTCAGAGGGCTGTCACCTCCCAGCTAACCACCAGGCCACTGATATTTTTAGGCTCTAAATGCCAAGGATTTTTTCACTTTCTGTTTTTTCCACTTTGTTGTGTTTCTTCTTTCTAAAGGGAATGTTTAGTGCAGGTGAGGAAAGGCACCCCTGTAGGTTGTCTGAAGTCTTCTCACTATCACCAAGCAGGTAACATTGCTTCACTCAGCCTTGTTGGTACGATCCCCACAACAACCTTTCACTTGCCTCCTACACCCCTGTCTGTCCCTGAAAGATCTGCATCCCAGCTGCCAGAGGCTTTGGGAAACCATGCGTTTATTCCTATCACCATTTCTCACAAACGTTGATTAACATTTGGAATTTGGAGAACACTTTGGAGATTTGGGACAACTTATTTCCTGAAAACACATACAGGTACCCTTTCACGGCTTGATTTCCCCACCTATCTGAACACTTCTAAAATTCCCATGTCATTCTCGGTGATCGATGAGGATGGCTTTTCAACTGTGCCAGGCCTAAAGAGAGCAACATTTTCTAAATACCTTATAGTAGCTTGATTTGGGCCTCCTGATCAAGGGTGTCTTTTTAATTGCATTAATTGTGGTGGTTCCCACCAGGGGGAGCCAGTTGCCTTCTCTTTGGGAACAAACTTCAACAAACCTGATGAAGACTAGAGTTGGTGCCACCCTGGTGATTGCAATTACTTTTTTTTTAGTTTCATAAATTAAACTTTGCCATCTTGGGGGAAAGAAGTTGCATTTGAGGAGTGGTTCTACTCTGAGGCACCATATCACCTTTTAGATGATTTATTTCAACAGCTAAATAATTCAGGTCATTGTTCAATGACAGAGCCTATGAGACAGGAGAAGACAAGGGGTCAATCTTGGAGAACAGTATAGTAGTAATCAGGATCAGGCTTCCAAATTCCTAGTTCCTGGCTGGCAAATAACTCCACCGTGGAGCCGGTGTCTTGCTTGTAAATCTCCTTCCATACAGTTGTTCACTGAGTTGACATTGTCCAACACCTTATGCCACCTTATTTTTTGACTGGAGGTAAGTCAAAGCAAGACTTCAGATTTGAAAAATATATTTTCTGGAGATGCCATTTTACAGTGTGGAGACTGCAGTTCAATCAATCTGCATCTGACTTTTTGTCTTCTGTAGATTTTCCATGTGTCCCTTTTTGTATTTGGGCAGCATTGTCGGTATTGCTTGGTGGCCTTATTTTCGTTACAAAATGTGTTGAGCATAAGCAACACTGAAAAGGTCTTGTAATAGAATCTTTTCTGATTGGGGACAGTGACTTGAAACAGAATTATAAATCAAAGCCAACTGTTGTTTCTGGCCACAAAGTAATCCTGATTTTTTTCAGGAGAAAAATCTCTAGAAATGTAAACTAAGAAACATTTCTTTAAGATGGATCCCTCGTTAAGGAGATCCCCACAGGAAACAATTTGAAGCATTTTGTGCTTGTCAGATATTTTTCTAGTGCACCAACAGGGGAATCAGCTTCTTTTTCATGTGGTTATTTTAAAAAGTTGTTGGCATCACAGGGATCTGCTCAACTTACACTTTCATTCGGGCTTTTTTTACATCACCTTTCTTGTCCTGTTTTATGTTTGTTTAGCCTGGGAAGTGTCATGCTGCCTGCTGCAAACAGAAAAGGCCATACCGGCTAACAGAATCCAGATTAGGGGAGATAGAGCAGCAGGTGTTTGGGAGCCTAAACTAAATGGGGAAGTGGAGGCAGAGAGACCTAGTGGCTCTCAGATTGGTGAGTGAGACAGTGGTGCAACTCTTGACCTACCATTTCTTTTCAAAATATTAAACCAAAATGCAAGAGACCAGGCAGATGATCGGGTATTGCTTGCATAATGCCTCACCGGTCCAGTAGCTGGGAATCAAAAGCCTGTTCAGTGCCATTCTCCAGGCAGTCATCCACATGAATGAGCCCTCTCCCAAATAGGGGCTGCCAGGTGCTTTGGATAACATTTCACTTTTAACAGTTTTCCAAAGGTGTCCAGTTCAGTCCTGGATGGATGGATAGATTGTTCCTCTGGGAAAATTTGGTATACAGATTTCTAGATCAAATGCCTCCGGGGAAGAATCCTTGGAAGCAGAAAGTAAGGACTATCTCAAGAAACTTGCAGGCAGACATCTACTTGTGATTAAGTCTTGTTGTCCCTCCCTGCTTTTGTGGTGGTGGCTGAAGCTCTTGACTCAGTGGAGACTTATCTGGGCACCCACCACATTCTCAAGATGGGATGCTGTTCCTTCATGCTTTCTCTTTCCTGTGCTGCTCGTAGGCCTATCTGGCACTGATAAAGAGAGAGAGAGAGTGCCTGACCTTTATTCAGAACCACATAGCCTTCATCCCTACCTCCTTGCCTGGCAACCGTACCCACTTTATTTCCAAATGCACCTAGATTCCTTCATAAGCCCATAATCTGGGTTGATTTTGCTGCAATCCTCTGCATTTTCTGTCTGCGTTGTCTTGCTTAACCCTGACAAAAGGTGTACTGGCTGTTGCTTGGCCAATCCTTGTGGCTTCTGGTCGCTGTCGGCTTCTTAGATTTCTATGACACTAGTCAAGGCTCACGCTGTGCGGCTGAAAAGAACACATGATATAACATTACTCCCGTGTTCCTTGTCGACAGAACTTTTCTGGACTTGGGCAGTAAATGAGAAATTGCAAGAAATGCACGATAGCAGTGTTTCAGACCCCGCTTGTGCCAAATTATACCCTTGTCCTATTGATTAATTTTTGCAGCTAGTTAAGAAAAATTAAAAGAATGCATTTCAAAGGCTATGTTTTGTGGTGTCTTTTGGAGCTGGGAAATTTGAGCAGCTTTTTCTTCAAATACTCTTCTTTATGGTAAGATATATATACATACCAGACCACGTGTGGTCTACTACCTCAGATCAAAACAAGTGGGAAGTGCAGAGTTCCACCTTAATGCAGGAAAGATCCCTGTTCTGGGATCTTGTGACATTACCTGTAATGGCTCTTGACATACATATTATATAAGTGGTTTTTGACCTCTGATATTTGCTCGCAATGCTTGCATCATAGATAAGGAGTCTAAAAATCTCTTCAGCGTGATAGCTAATTTGCATGTGCAACTTCCGGGGAAAATCCTAGATTGGGCTACTAGAAAAAACAAATGAGACTAAAGCCCTATCTAATTCTGTTTGGCATAGCTGGCATAGTCAATAGGATGTTGCACAACGCTACCTTTGGAAGCAGTGATCAATAACTTTTTTTCACTCTCTGGCAACTGTCAATAAAGTGGATGGGAATTCCTAGGGGTGGCTAATGCTGTCTTTCCTGTGCTGTCCTCGGAGAAATATGGAGAGTTGCTCTGGTGCTCTCCTCTCTAGGCTGCTGGGAGCTTTTCTTTGGCTCTCGTTCACACTGTGTGGTTTCCAGAATGACTCATGGTGGGTAGCAGGATCAAAGGTGTCTCTCCTGGCTCAGACGGGACAGATTCCACCAACTGCTCTGCAGTGTTTTTTCTTTCCACTGCTTCCTCACCAGGCACTTATTTACCTTTTGCTTTCTCTCCTTATCCAGCATGGAATAACCCACTCTCTGTCTTCCCCACCCTCTATATGCGCTCCCCTCCATTTTTAGTGGCTTTGTAGGCTCTGCGTGGCATAGTACCATGCATGAATGGCTCTTTCTTTAGACCAGGGGTGAAAAGCAGACTACAATCCTCTGCTCTGCTATCAGTTTGTTGCAAGTAGGGTACTTTGGGCCTCTCTCCAGTACTTCACAATGGCCTGGCTGCATTGCACGTGTGTATTTCCCTATGAACGTAGGAATCTGCATTGTGCGGAACCATAAGCAGTAGATTTTTGTTTGTTTGTTTTTGCGATTGGGTCCTCAAGGATATCTTGTGAACTTGAGCTGCCAAAAACCGAAGCGGAAATAATTCTGCGCACAAAAGAAATGTTCTACAATTAAAAGATTTGCTTCCATTTGTTATCTCATGGAGGTGGGAGGGCAGATCAGGACACTGTGATTTTCAATAGGAACTGAGAAAACAGAAGAATGTATCCCTAAATCTGGAGCCTACCGTGAATTGTCATCCATGCTCTAAAAGAAGAGTCAAAAAGAAGAATTAGTAGATTGCCAGAGTTAGAACCCAATGCATTTATTGCTTCACTTCAATATTACATCTTTAGCTTGGGCTTAACTGATAAAACCTGAAGCAATTTTTACCAGTCAGATTACTTTATTACGTATTTTCTGCATCAACATATAGATGCTTAATAGAGTTAGAGGTAGGAATCTTCCCCACCGATACCTGGATGTAGTTAACATTTAGCCGTTTGTGTGCAATAAATGGGTTTTGTTCTTGAACAGACAGAACACTGAGTAGAAATGATAAGGAAGGCAAGTGAGAAACAAGGTGCACATACAGCAGGGAAGAAAACAAAATAAGATAAAAATAAAAATCAACTAGTTCATTTGCTTTCAAAAATAAAGCATTAATGGTGAGATACCCCATGCTGATATGTGCACATTGTTTTGCGTTGAAAACAAAAAAGATACTGGTGGGACAATATTGGAAGAAGGATAGTTTGCCCACTATAGAAGAATGGGTGTTTAAAGTTTCGAATCTTGCAGAAATGTCTAAGATTTCTGCTTATTTGAAAGATCATTCACAGGAAAGATATATTTCAGTTTGGAGGAGATGGATAAATTATATTCAGAACAAATATGGGACTAAAAAGTTCCATTTAGCTTATGAGTAGATTTTAGTGGGATATTGTTATTGGTACTTTGTTTGTAGTTATGTTAAAGGGGAGTTAAAGCACATTACGAATTTGGTTAATTGTATATTATGCATATTTTTTATTTAGAATATGATTATTGTAACTATAATCCTGTATTTAGCTCTGGGAAGTGGGGGGGGGGGAAGTGGGCGGGTTTGGGGTGGGAGGGATTTGGGGATATATTGTAAAATTTTGTTTTTGTAAAACTATTTAATAAAAAAAAGATAATTTCATCTGAGATGTACTGTATATGAACTAGAACACTGTCGTTGTATTTTAAGATTTAAGTTTTATCCATTGAGAAAAAAATCATGAAAGTAAAGGGTTTGGTTTTTTTCCTTGTGAAGCCCATCTAATGAAAAGCAGAAGTAAAGGACAAGTGAAATTATGGTATGTTGTAAATGACAGAAGAAAATCCCCAACAGGAGATAAGCAAGTTTTTTCTCCTTTACAGCTGAGATGGATTACCAGGCAATTATTAATGAATTGGAATACTGGGGATATATCCAGAAAGTATAGAAAGTTCCATGTTAAAATTGCTCCAAAAATTAAGTGGTATATTTAAATATGGTATAACTAGCAAGGTTTCTGAAATCCTTAAGGCTGGATTTAAAAAAAAAATCTCTGCTTCCCATCTGCCAGAAAATCTGAGAACATACAGTGGCCAACAGACTGGAAGGGTCAGTCTGTATTCCAAAGCCAAAGAAAGGAGACTTGACAAAGTGTGTAAACCACTGCACAATATCCTTAATCTCACTTGCTAGCAAAATATTGCTTAGGGTCATCCAATGCAGATTAGAGCCCTGTATGGAAAGTGAAGTACTAGATGCTCAAGACAGAAAAGGCTATGGAACGTGAGACATTATTACGTAGGAAAGCGCTCCAGAGGGTCATTACCATCACCCAGAGGATTATTGGCTGCCCTCTCCTCCCCGCCGCCCTGGACGAACTGTTCAGTTCCCGCTGTCTTAGGAAAGCTCAAAACATTCTTAAAGACTCATCTCATCCAGGACATTCTTTTACCAACTGGCAGATGGTACAGGATAATAAAAACAAAGACAATAAAATTTTATCCCAGAGCTGTTAAATGCTACTGTATAGTGCAACATTGAAGTGCAATATTAGAGGCAGCGCAATGATTTATTTATTTATTTATTTATTTTATTGGATTTATATACCGCCCTTTCCCGAAGGACTCAGGGCAGTTTACAGGGTATTTAAAACAAAGATCGATACAAACGTTAAAAACAATTAAAAAGATTAAATCTAATCCCTAAAAAATAAAAACCCCAATTAAAATTCTCAGCCTGGGCCAGAAAACTCAAAGAGCCAGGTCTTCAGGTCCCGGCGAAATGAGCAAAGGTCGGGGGCAGTCCTAAGCTCCGCGAGCAGCTGGTTCCAGAGGGCAGGCGCACCCACAGAGAAGGCCCTCCCCCTGGGTGTTATCCAGCGGCAATCTTTTACCGGCGGCACCCTGAGAAGACCCTCCCTGTGTGAGCGCACTGGACGAAGGGAACGTGATGCTGGCAGCAGGTGTTCCCTCAGATATCCCAGACCCAAGCCATTTAGGGCTTTATAGGTCATCACCAGCACCTTGAATAGAATGATGAATAGAATATGAAGGATGTGTGTATATAATATATGTTCTTATTTGTTGTTTTTGCTCGTATGGAGTGTAGTGTGGATAGCACTTAATTTCATTGTGAGTTAGGTAAAGGTAAAGGTTCCCCCGCACATGTGTGCTAGTCGTTTCCGACTCTAGGGGCCAGTGCTCATCTCTGTTTCAAAGCCGAAGAGCCAGCGCTTGTCCGAGGACGTCTCCGTGGTCATGTGGCCGGCATGACTAGATGCCAAAGGCGCACAGAACGCTGTTACCTTCCCACCGTAGTGGTCCCTGTTTTTCTACTTGCATTTTTATGTGCTTTCGAACTGCTAGGTTGGCAGAACCTGGGACGAGTAACAGGTGCTCACTCTGTTATGCGGCACTCGGGATTCGACCCGCCAAACTGCCGACCATCTGATCGACAAGCTCAGCGTCCTAACCCACTGAGCCACCACGTCCCTTCATTGTGAGTTACACAATGACAATAAAGATATTCTATTCTATTTCTGATGCAAACTAAATAATTCAGAAAGCCAATAATACCAAAAGGAAATCAATAGATACTTCATTGTAGTCAACTTTACTTTGGTTGTGTTTACCATGTCAAACTGTGGAATGTCCTTAGGAAAATGGGAATCACAGAACATGTAACTGTCCTCGTGCAAAACCTTGCAGAGGACAGGAAACCACAGTCTGAATGGAACATGGCAAAACAGACTATCTCCAGGCCAGCAAAGGAGTGAAACAAGGCTATATACTCTCTTCTTATTTATTCAAGCTATATACTGAATATATAGTATGGCCAAGCTACAATGTTTTTTCTTTCACTTTTAAAACCACACTTTTTCTCTAATCCAATCTCTCTCAATATCAGATATATTGAGAGAGATTGGATTAGAGAAAGTGTGGTTTTAAAAGTGAAAAAAACAACTTTGAAGCTTGTGCTATGCTGATGGCAGAACTCTTATTAGCTAAAAATGCAAATGATTTACTAGTTCAAATTAAGGAGCACAGTGACAAAAAATGGGATTAACCTAAAATATAAAGACCAAACTAAGGACAACAGGTACAATATACCAGTCTTAGAAGTAAAATTGAAGATAATGAAATGGTAGACAGCTTCTTCCTTTTAAGATCAACCAGAAGCAGTAAGGATCCAGCAGTCAAAATAATAGACCAAAGACTACCACTTGGTAGGATAACGATGAAGTCCTTTGAACAGGTAATCAAATATGTGAGATACCTGTTCTTAGTACAACCAGTATCATGCAGATAATGATTTTCCTTGTTATAATCAATGGAAGCAAAAGTTGGACTTTGAAAAGCAATATAGGGGGAATATCCAGCTTGTATCCATGGGCTGTCAGGTTCCTGAACGGGAAATAACTCTGTGTATGATTGACTTGCGAGGCCGGTGTGTTGTGCAATTAGCTCACATGGTGTAACAAGATGGTGTTTTTGTTGTCACTGTGAGTTGTGGGGGGGGGCACAAAGGGAGGGTCAGCCAATCTCACTGTATACATGTTGTACTTTGATAATAAAGGTTCATTCATTCATTGACTCTTTTTACCTTTGCCATTGGAAAAGACTCCTGAGAATGTCATGGTCAGCCAGGAAAACAAAGAAGTGAATCACAGAACAAATCAATCCAGAGTTTTCATACGAGGCTCAAAGTATCATATTTTGGACACATATAAACATTTAATTTTCTTGGGAAGTCTATAATGCTGGGAAAGGTGGAAGGAAAGAGAAGAGGATGACCAGTGGTAAGATAGATGGGCTCAATACCAATAGCAGTGAATGTCCCATAGAAAAGCCTAAAAGGTTGAGGGCAGATCACGATGGATAAAATCTATATAGTTGCTAAGAGTCTGCATGGATCTGATGGCATATAATCTTCCCCCAACCATCACGACAGTTTTTAAATTTTGAATTCTAGAGATTCTTTCTCTCACGATTAGCCTCCAGTCATGTACTATCAATATCCAGAGATATTTCATTTGAAAGAGTGGCAATATAGCAAACATTAGGAAGGACCAATTGCATATAGCAACATTTAGTCTTCCTGTTTTGAGCAATTGCACTTGCATTTACTTAACTGGTGGTGTGAAATGGATAGAATGATGGCAAGTACTAACAAAAGAGATTCTTGCTGGAAATCAGATATTTCAGGATGTATTGATCTGTGTGACAAAGCATCGCGAATGGAAGTTTTGTGCTTTAGAGTAAGGGTCCCCAATCCCTGGTCCGTGGACCGGTACCGGCTGCTGCATGCCAGCAACCGATCCCCACAAACAAGCAAAGCCCCATCCGTGGGATGCAGGCAGCACACAGTCCGCGGAAAAACCTCTCATCACGGAACCGGTCCCTAGTGCCCAAAAGTTTGGCGACCTCTGCTTTAAAGACCTGGATTTATAAAAAAAACAGCTTAAAATGGACATGTCTACAAATCCAAGCAGCAGTTGATTTTAGGAAGAGGTAACCTGATACTTTACAGTCCCTTTCTATGGTGGCTGTTTTGGCTTTAACTGTTTTAGAGAATACCAGTAATACCGAACAGCTGGAAGAAAGAATCCTCCTATGTGTATTTGGAAGTGACCCCATTTAAATTTCAAGACTGCTTTGATCCAGCTTTTTAGTGGTTAATTAATTAAATTTATATGCTGCCCATCTCACTGTCAAGCGTCTCTGGGTGGCTTACAACAGAATAAAAACAAAAATATAAAAACATTACCAACATTAACAGAGATTGGATAAAGATAGGAACCAATGCAGGAGCGAAATGGAGGTGGGTTTTTCTTCACTAGCCGCCTCTAGTTGGAACATGCCTATCGGGACCTCAAGCCAATGGGAGAGCCGGGTTTTGAGGCCCTTTCAGAAGACAAAGTGGGTAGCACGATGTTCCAGGGGTTAGGGACCACTGCAGAAAAGGCTCTTCTCCAGGATCCCACCAACCAAACCAAAGTTCTTTGATTGATAGAGTCCCCAACATATCCCTTCTGCCAGAGTGAATGGGGCTGGCCAATCCCATTGGGGCAAAACAGGTAGCATGGTTGCATGCCATGAAGGGCTTTAAAGGGGATAACCTACCTTGAATTGGACTTGGAAGCAAAGTCTTACCATTCCAGCACCATAAGCTCCCTTGTTGCCAATGAGATGGACAGATGGCAGGAGGCCTAACAATAGCAGTATTTCTGACCCCAGGCAAATTGCTGTCTGATCTGGCAATATGCTCATAATCAGCACCTTAGTGTGAAGGTCTGATTTCTGGCATTGTATGAGTTAATAAGGACATGCGTTAGAAAACTAATATTCTAATTCAAAATGAACAGTTCAGAAGGATGGAATGAATGTCACCCAGTTTCAGGAAAAAATGGCGGAATTGGGAGTGGGCCCCCCTCTCTGCCTTTCTAACAGTGCTATAGAAGAATGGAATGTGGTTACTTAATGACTGGCAAAGATGATTGTAATTGTCTCAAGGAAATATAAAACACATAGGTGTCAGAAATAAGATGGCTGGCTGCAAATAAATAATGGTTTTAAAGTTAACATTTTTTTTCTTTTTCCTTCTTATGGTGTACTACTCTAATTCTAATTGTTCTAAATATTAAAAATTTACAAATAAAAAATAAGAAAAAATAGATGTAAAATTGTGACAGTAAGATTGAGAGAAAGTGCAGGCTTCAAGACTGGATCTTTGTTAAGATTTCTAGAGGAAGCATCTTTCAAAATTTCTGAAATTTTTATACTTTAGGATTATGAGAGAAAAAGTCACTTTGTCATTAATATTAATTTAAAGGTTTAAAAATACGGTTCCTTGCATTCTTATCAAGGCATAGTCCCAAATCATGATTGCTTTATACCAGGGATGTCAAACTGCCGGTCTACGGGCCGGATGCATCATGCAAAAGCTGCGCCCATCCCATTGCCGGCAATGGCAAAAATCGTCCCGATACGTTACGTGATGTCACGTGACATCGCGAGTTTGACATGTCTGCTTTATACCATATTTTACTTACGGTAATAGTTTCATGGTTCAGATATCACAGAACTATTATTTAAATTGTCAAAAAAGTGGCAGGTTGAAGAACACAGTGAGAACTACTGGATCTTTGTAGTAACAAAAGAATGTTCATTTAGTCTACTGGACTGATTCCTTCCAGATGATTATAGAAAATATATTATTGAGAGCTTATAATATATTTTTGAAGTGCAGACATTAGAAACATTTTGTATAACTTTTGGCTGTGTTGTCCCCAGCTTGAAGCAAATTTTCACAAGCAATAACAGAACAATGATGCTAACACAGGAACCCGATCCTGCAACAAACCCAGGTATCTATTTTGCTCCAAGATTTATGCCAATAGTATCATCACAGGCCCCACAACTTCACACACAAAACTAGAGGCTCCTTTATATGCTTGGTGTCATCATCTACTAGCATTAGCTTTCTGGATTCTACATAGGGCAAACGGAACAAACTTTGGGTAAAACAATAAATGGGTACAAGTGTGACATCAGGACTGAAAATAGGAGTAAAATAATATCAGAACATTTTAAGCTCCCAGGGTTAAGATTCTCAGTTAACTGTTTCAGGGGAAAAAGACATTTTGCCAGCAAAACTAAGCAATGGAATTCAGAATTTACATACCTAAAAGACTTCAGGCCATTTCAGGAGGTCTCGACGTATACAGTGGGCTTTTAACACAGTATTCTTGTCAACTGGTAACATACTTGTAATCTGTCTCTCGTGTAAGTTGCATCTGCACAACCGTCCTGTTGTTTTCTCTTTCCCACTCCATTCCAATTTAAATCCTGCACCAATTTAGCTTTTCCATGCATCTGTTGAAGTCAATTATAGTTCACAAAAGCATATGCCCTTAACCTAATAGTCTTACAAGTAGTCCTTACAAACACAATTGGGACCAGAATATTTTTGCTAAGCAAAGCAGTTGTTAAGTGAGTCACACCCAATGTCATGACCTTTTTTGCCATGGTTGTTAAAGGAATCCAGCTTCCCCCATTGACTTTCCTTGTTGGAAGCTGGCTGGGAAGGTCACAAACGATGACCCCAAGGAAGCTGCAACTGTTGTAAATGCATGGTGGTTGCCAAGTGCCCTTATTTTGATCAAGTGACCATGGGATTGCTGCATTGGTCATAAATTGAGGACCGGTCATAAGTCCTCAATGCTCTTTCAGTGCTGTTGTAACTTCAAACAGTCTCTAAAACAAATGGTTGTAAGTGGAGGACTACCATGGTCTGAGAAAATGATACCAAACTCCGGATGCTTCGGAGTCTGATTAGATTCTAGAGATTCACACAGCGGTCCTCCTAACGTGTCTATAGTGAGTTGAATTTTTAAGTGACTTATTAAGGAACCAGCTCTTGTCCCATAAGGCTTGATTGATGTAAGTTTATTGCAAAATGCCTACGCATCATTGTCATGAGAAACACCTGACTGACTTGCCCAAGATAATTTAGCAAATATCACAGCTGTGTCAAAACCGAACGGGTGGGGGTGGGGGGTTGGGGGGGGCAACAGTTGAATCTATTCCTCCAGAGGAGGTCTGGTAATGTTTTTTTTTAAAATGCTCCAAGTCCCAAAGAACCTCAGACCTGTGTTTGGAAAGAAAGAAAGAAAATCTTATGTACTTCTCAAGGAGAAAACAGAACAGTTTTTGCTAACCTTGGATGCAGAGCTCTAAGGCGATTCTTAAATTTTTCTTGGTGTGATCACTAGAAAAGGGTAGCAAGATTCTTGCTGTTTGATGCTCCATCTGGGGTTGCACGGGACTAATGTGGCAGAATAGGGAACTTAAACTCATTCACCTAAGCTTTGGGCCTTAATCCAAACTACAGGGCTGTTCCCTTATCCTTGGTCTCCTTTCTCCCAAGAGCCTGTAACTCCATCACCTTTCGTTTGGCTCTGTTCCAGGAGAATAAAGAAGGCTTCCACCCGCTCTTGTAAACAGGCAGAAAGGGCACCACGGGAGGGGAGGGGCGGGGGTCTGAGGGTGGGGAAGATTCCACAAGGGGCCTTCACAATGTTGTTTCCCCCCCCCCTTTCTTCCTAACGGGGAGCTGTGAGAAAGGATTGTAGCCCAAGCCGGGAAAACAGCAGCCGAAGAGGAAAGAAAAGGTTATTGAGCAGCGGGCAGGGCTGCTGTGGTCTCCGAGTGAGCATAGACCATCAGTTGTTAGGTGGGTGCCTCAGTGGGGAAAGACTGCCTTGATTATGCATTATGCGGCAGTTACACAGGGACAGCAGCCCTGCATTCCCCGTTCCACAGAGCTGGCCTTTATGTGCCTGACATTTACTCTCCAAACTTTGGGGCTATGGGGGGGAAAGGAAAACACTGCGTGCAGCACTTGGCCACGCTGGCCTGTTACACCCCCCCCCCACTTCCGCTGGCTGCCTTCTTCCTGTTTGCCCCATTGGCTGCCCTGCTTATGACCCCTCAATCCCCCCTCAGCCCATTGCTTGACCCTCCTGGGGCTTTCCTCTTTGGTGGGGTCCCTGGGATGACCTGGAAGCTGAGACCTGCTTTCCTGTTGTTGGGCAAATCTCTGAGATTCGGGATCAGGCAGAAAGCAGCTGGGACGACCCTTTCCCTTCTGATCGCTTGGGATAAGCCTAGCGCAGGGCAAAGCCAGATCGCCTCCATTCCCCTGAGGGACCATGTTTGTTCTTTCCGAAGGTGTTGCTTAATCAGTTTTCTGGTTCTCCTCTTTCGTACATCCTTCCATTTTCAATTTTTGGCAACAGGTCCTGCCAGCCCTTCAACTTCCTTTTAACCTTTTTACTAGCATAGGTTATCCTTGGCACCTAAGGTAAGGATACACAGATGGGAAGATTTTTAAGTATTAAAGCACCCCACGGCTTTGTTATCTAGGAAGGATTGAGGTCCTGGAGTCTGTCACCCAGAGTTCTGCCGTCGCTAGCTTCAACCCAGGGCCCACTGCAGGACGTTGGCTCATAGAGTGGCTATGAGCATGGTAAGGTCGTGCTGTATTCACCTGTCCTTCCATTTCACTGGGGGTATGAAGGCTGTCCTCATAAAATTAATGTCCCTGCTTGCTGACTTCTTCACCAAGCACAGGGATGAGCATCCAGCACTGCCCTCTGAGGCAGTAGAGGGACAGTTCCCCTCAACCTTCATCCATATCCGGAGATAAAATATTATAGACCAACCACACCTATAAAGCTGCAGTTTCTCTACCTATGCTCCAGGCTTTTCTTATTTTATTGACAAAGCAACAACAACCGACAAGGGGATTTCAGCAGGATTTAGTTAAGGTGAAGCCCTAGAACAGAGGAGGAGGAAGAAGAGTCTTCTCTATGCTTCCAGGCCACTTGATTGTCCCAGAGTAGTTAAGAAGAAACCAGGAAATCTTTAGGCTGAGTGCCTCTTGTTGTTACAAAGCCTCGACGGTCTCACAATCTCTCCAGTTCACTCCCTCTGGCTTGGCATGGATGCTACCAATCCTGGGTCTTGGGTCCCACCCTTCTGAGCCACGAACCAGTACTCGGGCCCTTGCTTCCCCCGTCCCCGGCACTCTCCTGGCCACAGAGTGATTTATTAAGCAGGCCCTCCCTCTATGGAACATGTGCTGAGGTTGCCCACGGGAATGTGGGCAGATCTGACAGTCGCACCGCCACAGCCCAGGCTGTAATTTCAAACCCTGCCCTAATCAGTTAAAAATATATTAAAAAATGGGAATGCGGGTTTTGCCAGGGAAAATATTTGTAACCACTTGGCAGGCTCTGGTGTGATAATGAAAGGGTCCGGCCTACCCCTGGGGAATGACCGATTTAGAGATTGCACTCACATAGGGACTTGGTCCCTGGACCTGGCACTCTTTCCCAATATGCTCTCCTTTCCCACCCCCAAATGCAGATTCAGCCTTCCCAAACTACTGTCCAGTGTTGTTGGCTTTCCATTAAACTATACGGAGATAGAGGAGGATTGGGGGATTTTGTCTTAGGAATAGTGTCCTAAGCTGCAGACCTTCTAGGCTGCAGACCATGTGTAGCCATAGCCTTGTTGTGTTCAAGTGACTCGGAGAATTGCCCATCAGGCACTGTAAGACACTTTGTCCAGAATCTGTTACAGAGTTTCTAGAGATATCTTCATGGCCACAGTGGGAGATGCTGGCTATGTCCTGGTTCACAACTTCCACCTCTTTTTTAATTTGGCTGGTGCTGGTTGACATCTAGTCACAAAACCCTTTATAAGGACAGAGTGGAAATCAGGAGGTGGAAAGAGGAGATGTTACTTCTCTTATATGTCTGCATAAGGTTATAGGTTATGGGCAGATAGGAACCACGTGAACAAAATAAGGGAAGTGTAATTAAATGAATTAGATTTTATAAACTAAGGTAGTGTTGATCATGGCAAGATAAGAGTAGGAATTTGACGGTAGGGATTGCAACTAATAGACCATATGGTTTCCATTCAAAAAATCCCTGGTATTTCTGTTGTAAAAACAGAAATGGGTCAGGTACCGTAGTACCTGATAGTCATGAGACCAAGATACCGACCACCATAATAATGGGCCATAGATACACAGAAAATCTGTTGTGCATTCCTAACTTGTGTTGCTTTGGGACCTAAATTGTAATAATCATGGAGACATCATTCTATTCTTTTAATATTAGTAATGTAACATCCATTTCTATTTGATGTTGGGTTAGCTTGCAGGGTTCCATTTGTTTTAAGACTGTGGTGGTGAACCTATGGCACGCGTGCCACAGGTGGCACGCAGAGCCCTCTCTGAGGGCACGTGTGCCATTGCCCCAGTCCTAGGCCTTCAGCTGGGTTTTATAAAACTTTTTCGCTTTAGGCCTCCACTGCCTTGTGCAAAAAAAAAAAAAGGATCAATCAATCAATTTCAACTTCTCGTGGGGGAAAAAAAGATCTCGCAAAGTTGGAATTGATTGATTGAACTTTTTTAGTCCCACCCAGGCTGCCGTTACCACCATAGCCATGCCCACACAATGGGCCATGCCCACGCAATGGGCCACATCCAATTGGCCACGCCCACCTGTCACCCAACGATACATAAGTGGGTTTTGGGTTGCAATTTGGGCGCTCGGTCTCTAAAAGGTTCGCCATCACTGTTTTAGGACTAAGATCTTTAGATGTGATAGGACAATTCTTATTTGAGCAAATTACTGTCTGCCGTTGAGTGATTCCCAGCCAGAATTGTCCTTGCTGGCTGTGGTTCTGGAGAGTTTTACTCCAGCAAATCTGAAGGGTATCAAGGTTTGGGAGAGGAGCATAAATTAACATTTATGTAGATATGAAATAAAAACAGGGAATGTTCTGTAATTATCCCCTGCTTTCATTAATCCAGCAGTTCTCTTGTCATCCCTTTTGTTATAATTAAGTAATCCTTATATTTGGGGGCATGTTCAGGCTAGGCAGTCATGGTACAAGCAAGGCCTGCTAAGCCTTGCCAAGATCCTCAATAAATTTAGCTTGATCTAAGATAGATTATGTATCCTCTCATAGCCATATATTGTACGGAAAGGATTGCAATTGGTAATAAAACTGTTTTCTTGAAGACAGTTTTCTGACCATACTGAGAAATCATTCAGAAAACTTTGAGGAACCTCATATTGCCTGGACCATAGTTGCAAGCTATAGGTATTATCAAAAGGATATACCTACTGTATTTGCTTTCTTCAAAGGCCACTTCTTGCTTTCAGCTGGTCTGCTTAGCAGGCCAACCCTTGGTCAACTAAGATGCAAACATAGATATAATCACCTTTCTTTAATCTTGCCTTCTATTCAATAAAGTGATGTCTTTATTTCTAAATATTCCTTCCTGAGCAGATAAAAGTCATTAATCTAGTTTCTAGCACAATAAGTTAACTTCATTATGTAGGATGTGGTCCCTCCTAGATCATTTCCTGCAAAGTAAATGCATATTATCCGCTAGTCTTCGTTGGCCTATCCTCATGTTCAAATTAGGACTTGGATTTCAGAGGGAAATGAAGTTTGATATCCCATATGACCCTGTTCTTAGCGCACTCCAATTATCTCTAGGCTGAAATCTAGCAGAACATGTTGCTGTTGTATTAATGAGAACTATTTTTATTTTTTTAAAAAAAAAACAGTTAGCAAATAGTTTGCTTAAATGTCAGTCAGCATAAACCATCAAAAAGATGCTGTACTTTGCCCATAATATAAAAATTCTTAATATCAGCCGTAGATGGAAATTTTGTAGTCTAATACTTTTCAAGTATTATCACATAAAAGTAAAGGCTCTTTCGTGACTTCATGGACACGTCCACACAGCTTTCTTGGCCAGTGGCGTAGCGTGGGGGCTGCAGGGGGGGCCGGCCGCACCGGGCGCAACATCTGTGGGGGGCGCGCTCGCACTCGCAGCTCTCTGCCCCTGCCTGGCTCACTCACTCTCTCACACTGCAGTGCTGGCTGTGCGAATCCGATCCGAGCCGCCGGGTCGCCGCCCACTGTGGAGGGGGGGGGTGCCAGGCTTGCGGTGTGGTGCGGAGAAAGAGCGAGGGACTATCTGGGGGAGGGACAGTGCAGCGGCCGGGTGCTTGCCCCGGGTGCTGACAACCCACGCTACGCCACTGTTCTTGGCAACAGTACAGAAGTGATTTGCCATTACGTTTTCTCTGGTTTGTTTTTGCTTTCCATTCTAGCCTACAACCTTAAAATTAACTTGGTGCCCTCCCATTCAAGTACTAACTAGGTCTGGCTCTTCCCAACCCAGATAGAATTGACTAGGTGCTGCCACTAATGCATTTCTAACCCTATGCACAGTGTAGGAAATAAATAGGGAAACAAAAAAAAAATCTTAAATCGAGAAGACAAATGTGATATGACAGCATCACTGAAATAGGAGATAAAACTCACAATTGGCATGTTGGCTTGTTTAAAAAGAACAGACCAGGGAGAGGTGTTGTACTGCATGTAATTTTTTTTAAAAAAATCCAGGAATTCAGGAAAAAAAGAGTATGGCATCCTATTGAAAATGTTTGAGCAAGAATAAAAGGAGAAATGAAAGTGATATAGCTGTGGGAGTTTACAAGGAACCTCAAGCAGGCAGAGAATACAGACACGCCTTTTTTATCAAATGTCCAAGGTGCTCATCAATGGCTTCCATTTTAGTTTAGAGGGAAGTATAAAACAGAGGGCTCCCGGACTCTACCCTAGCACTGTGCCACTCATCCTTTTCATTAATGACATGTATGAGGGGGTTAAAGCAGAGGTCCCCAGCCTTTTTGGGCCCCAGGGACCAGATCTGTGGAGAGGTTTTTCCTTGGACTGGAGGGTCTGTGGTTTTGTGTGCTGTCTGCATCTCGCAGATGGGGCTTTGCTTGTTTGTGCGGCCCAGTTGCTGGTATGCCACGGCCCAGTACTGGTCCATGGCCCAGAGGTTGGGGACCCCTGAGTTAAAGGGATCTGGAAACCACAACCTGTCAGGAATGGTCAGAAGGTCTGGATACGTATCCCCTGTAGAAGAGAAGACTGAGGGGAGATGTCAAGGCAGACAAGTTGTCAAGAGGAACTTCTTGACTGCACAAACTGTCAGTGAAACAAACAACCGTATGAAGTAGTAATCTTTCCTTTGCTAGGGGTGTTCAGGTGCTGGACAGCCATCAGTCAGAGATGCAAAGATCTGCATTGGTGGAGAATTGCATTGTATGATCTCCAACACCCTTCTAACTCTACAATAAGCCGTAACGTCCAGCATTTCATATTTAAATTATTTTTAAAAAGTGGGAGTGCTTCATCACTGCCATTAAGCGTACCTGTTAAACCTTCCTTTGGCTCTCCTAAGCTGCTTCTATCTGCTGCACTCCATCTCTGTTCACAAAATTCTCTTCTATAATTGCTGATAGTTAGATGGAATTTCTGGATATTGTGTCCTAGGGTCAACAGTCAGGGAGACTCACACAATGATTGCAAATGACTTAGCATCACTTGTCCAGCAGACGGATGCAGCATGTTCCCTCAACATTCTAACCACGCGTCTCCCGATCTGTATTCCTCACTATGTAATATTTTTCAACTATACCATCTGCCCTCTCTTGCCACTGGTCAGGCCGGCTGGGATTGTAGGAGTCATCAGCCAAAACTTTTTGAAGAGTTAAGGAGAACTCCCCAATACAGAATATAAATCAAAGGAAGTGTTTGAACAAACCACCTTTGGGGCCAGTGTTTCTGCTACACCAGAACATTCATTTGATAGATAGTGAAACCAAGCTCAAGCTTGAAGAGGAAGTACAACAGTAGTTGTTCAAGTAGCATATATATTATTTATTTATTTTATTTATTTTAATTCCATTTATATCCCGCCCTTCTCCGAAGACTCAGGGCGGCTTACAAGCTTAGCAGTAGCCTTCATTCTATGTATATGCCTGCTTATTAGGGCTTTCACACACACCCCAAGCGGCATTATTACAAAGTCAGCTTAATTGCCCCCAACAATCTGGGTCCTCATATTGCAAGGGTAGGCAACTGATTTCCCCAAGGGGCCATATAAAAAACTGGAGTTGTTGTGGAGGGCCATCACCACTGAGGGCCACTGCCAACATCCCACCCCCTGACACCCTCTGCCACCCATGCCCCACCCACACCACGCCCACACTGCCCCCCCCCCATCAAAGCTGTCTGCTGCTGGACTGTGACAGATTGTGGGCTGGATGTGGGTCGCGAGCCATAAAATGCCCAGGTCTGATATATTGGTTACTTTCTATCTCAGCTATTTGTGCATGTCCACTTGTTTTAATTTCCAAAAGGTACTTCCTTTGATTGAGCATTGGTATGGTATAAGGGACATTGTCTTGTTGTAACTGAAGACAGTATCCAGATTCCTCTTAAAATATTTTTATCTACAGTTGCTACCAGATTTCTTATCTTTAAAAAAATGTTTGGTATGGGAAATTTTTAAATGACGTTCCTTCATCCTTCACTGTTTAGTGTGTGCATTCGTGACCAGCTCAGAATCCAAGTAACTTGCATCCAATTTCCTCATTGCAGCTTTGTTACAAATCTGTAACATAGGTTTGCCCAGGTAAACACTGTTATCCAGCGAAAGATCTTCTAGCTCAAAAGAGAAAATTAAAACCAAAACAAGAATACTTAAATGACCTAGAACCGTTTTTAAGAACCTAAACTTAATGAAATGTTTAAAAACCTTTTTGAAAAATTAAACGGGGGGTTCATTGACCTCTAACGCTTTCTCTAACACTGAAAATCCAGAGAGAACAAGCAAAAACAATCTTGCATCTCATGTAGGATATACTGTAGATGGGGATGATCAGATTGGAATGAGGATTACAAAGTTTTTTTCTTCACTCTCAGCAATCTGCACTTCCCCATTGGCTAAGAAATCCTGCTTAATTTTATTTGATCTTGTCCTTTGTCACTGCTTAAGCTTGTGCCAAAAATTGTGGTGCAGAAGCAAGACTTAATCTGAACCAAGGTTTAGCTTTTGGGATGATATTTAAATGTTAAAATGAGCCCCAAAAGCTTGTGATGAAGGGCAGGCATTTTTCCTGATGCCCACCCTTCCCAGTGCTTATTTGAATGCAACTAGGAAGGATTGACAGGATATTCAGATTAGAGATTTTCCCTCCTGAGGCCTAAGTTGTCTCCATCCAGGAACTGACCACTGATAATTTTGAACTGAGTAGAAATCCAAAGTTGTGCACCAGTTCTTCCTTCTTGCAAGCAGAGTTGAGCAATCATACTTTTCCCAAGATTCTTTGTCTTTGTTTGTCTATCTCTCCTTTAGTTTAGTCTCCTTTTGTGTGAAAACACTACGTCTAGAATCTAGTTTTGTTTTGTTTTTATCTCTTCAAGAGAACAGGGACTTTTCAGGACCTTTACTCATCTTTGCCCTGAAAACCATTGCACTCCTGGTTGGCGTATAGTAAGTCTCCTCCTCCTTCTCCTCCTCCTCCTCACTTCAGCCTTGAACTGCCATCAGCTGATACATGCTTGGCCTTGCTGTCATGTAGTCATAACATAGGCAGAATATCCACCCCTTAACGTACAGGCTGGCATTGTGCATCCTCCAGGCTTGGCTAAGATGCAAGTTCTTGGCCTGACGTCAGTCTTCTCACAGCAGCAACTCTGGGCAAAGGAATGACTTGTGCTCTTACCCATTTCCTCAGTTTGTTAACCTTTTCCCCTATGCTCGATAGCTTGTCTATCTCAACAAAGACTGATAACCAGAAACGGTCTCTCTAAAATCTTTTCTTGGCAGAGATGTTAAGTCGATTGGGTGGTGGGGAGGGGGAAAGGATGAGGATTTTGAAGGGAAAAAACAACCCCTACCACGTTGCATTTCTAATGGAAATCTAAGCTGCAGAGGAAATTAGCAATGCAATTCGATAACATTAGGAAACTCAAAGCTCCATTGATCATGCCATCTCAATTGTAATTCATAAATGGCATTAGAAACTTTGGACTAAATTGCGCACAGAGCCATTTTTGAAAGCCATAGTGAGGCAGCTGCC
Source organism: Vipera berus (assembly GCF_964194415.1). Classification (NCBI taxonomy): domain Eukaryota; kingdom Metazoa; phylum Chordata; class Lepidosauria; order Squamata; family Viperidae; genus Vipera; species Vipera berus. The sequence goes on along the minus strand of NC_138202.1, from coordinate 122,989,363 downwards.
CATTAGTGATCTGCTACTATGTCAGGAATTAATTGCTAGTGTGTTAGTGGAGAGATTACTGAAAGTGTGTGGTTGCAATTTGGCACTTCCTTCCAAAGAAGCAATAGCTATCTTAAGAAAGGACTTGAGAACTGGAGTGATGCAGCAGACATAACTTAAGTGTGGCTAGGAAAAGGAAAAAAAAAAGATGTTTTGTATCATTTCCGTTTTTCTTGCTGGATTAAAATGCACTGTTAAGATAATAATAATAATAATAATAATAATAATAATAATAATAATAATAAGAAGAAGAAGAAGAAGAAGAAGAAGAAGAAGAAGAAGAAGAAGAAGAAGAAGAAGAAGAAGAAGAAGAAGAAGAAGAAGAAGAAGAAGAAGAAGAAGAAGAAGAAGAAGAAGAAGAAGAAGAAGAAGAAGAAGAAGAAGTTGGAAGGGACCTTGGAGGTTATCTAGTCCAACCCCCTGCTAAGGCAGGAAACCCTATACCATTTTAGACAAATGGCTGTCCAGTCTCTTCTTAAAAACTTCCAGTGTTGGAGCATTCACCACTTCTGGAGGCAGGTTGTTCCACTGGTTAGTTGTTCTAACTGTCAGGAAGTTTCTCCTTAGTTCTAGGTTGCTTCTTTCCTTGACTAGTTTCCATCCGATGCTTCTTGTCCTGCTTTCAGGTGCTTTGGAGAATAGCTTGGCTCCCTCTTCTTTGTGGCAGCCCCTGAGAGATTGGAACACAGCTATCATGTCACCCCTCACCCTTCTCTTCATTAAACTACACATACCCAATTCCAGCAGCTGTAGAAGCAATGAGTGCACCGATTGTGTGAGCCCCTTATGTAGATGCTAAAATAAAGAACACTAATGTAGTTTTCCTGGTGGTATACTCTGCCCCTGTTTTGCCATTTGATTCATAGAGACTAGTTTAATTGTTTACACATCTATTAAAGGTTGGACCTTGAGATACATATTTTAATAGGTCTGAAGCTGGGTCAGCATCAGAGGGCACCATCATGTCCTCAGACAAATTAAATATACTCCCAGCTGCTTCCCAATGGACCGTTTATGTGCAATGCATATTTGTTTATTCAAAAGTATATAAATTTTGTTCAGGTACGCAGAGCAAAGGAAGCTTCAACTGGTGCAAAGTGCAGCAGCACGGACACTTTTGGGAGCCTCCCGATACTCCCATATCACACCTCTCCTCCGTGCGCTGCACTGGCTTCCGGTTGCCTTCCGAGTGAAGTTCAAGGTGCTAACAATGACATACAAAGCCCTACATGGCATGGGTCCGGACTACCTACGGGAGCACCTTCTGCCAATGTCAACACCCCACCGCCCTGTGTGCTCCCACAGAGAGGGCCTCCTCAGGGTGCCACCGCTCAAAGAATGTCGGCTGGTGGCCCCCAGGGGGAGGGCATTCTCAGTGGGTGCGCCAGCCCTCTGGAACTGCTTACCAACTGAAATCCGGATGGCCCCCGACCTCCGCACCTTCCGGCGCAACTTGAAGACTTACCTATTCCAGCAGTCCGGCCTGGCCTGATAGCTCTAATTGGGGTCCCAGTTTGTTTTGTTTATTGTTTTTCAGTACTGTTTCATTATGTTTGCCTACCTTACTCTTTATAAAAACAAACAAACAAATAAATAAATAAATAAAGGGCCTTTCCATCAGATATACATACATTGTTCACATGAATACTATTTTCCACATGCAACTCTGTCCTCGACAGAGGCTGGAAACCACTGCCTTAAAGACTACATATAAAATATATGCAGGGAAATTTCCTAATCCTAAACAAGGCCATGCTTAGCCAAGAGACACCCCTCCCCTCACTCCACGTCACTCACAACGACACAATCCTCCTTCCAGAAGAAATGCCAAAGCAAATACAGTTCTTGTCCTTTGCAATTATGAAGCACAGTGTCTTAGGGGCCTGAATGATGTCTCGAGTTTCTGTTTTGAAATATAGTTATAAGTTATCTTACAAAGGATTTGAGGAAGCACAGAGAACACCAACTTTATGGAAGCGGGGGAGGGCAGGGGTTTAGCCGTGCTCTGGGATTTCTGTCTAGGCCTTGCCAGTATTCCTGGGGATGGTTGAATGGACGGGAAGGAAAAGAAAGGCAGCAGTCACCTACCCCACTGATTGCCCAGGAACATGGTTTTTGTTCTGGGCCAGGCCTCTGTGATTTACTTTGCCCTGCGTTATGACTGTTTTTGCCTTTGATCTGGTGTCTCCAGCTGCCTATTGACTGTTCTTGCCCAACTTTTGGGGTCCGTTCATCTGCCAGTTTACAACACATTGCGGCTTGGATACAGTGAGAGAGCTGATCCTTGATGGCTATGAGCAAAGCTCTCTGTATTTCTGACCTCTGTGGTAGAGTAACCAAGGGCCAAAGGGTTATATCCAGGCTCTTGTTAAGCAGCTCCTACTCTTCCTGTCAACAGATTAATCCATTGTGCCAGTAGAGGTGGAAATCAGCTTGGCCATGCCAAGCAAGAGTATCAGATCTTATGCTTATAGGGATTAAAAAAAACACCTTGTAGATAAATGGTGGGCTTTTCTTGTTCTTTGTGTTGCACTCATTTCGTATTTTGTCATTTTATGGCTTGTAGAGAAGCACACACAGCTGTTCTAGTTCTGCTGGTTTATGTTATAGTCCATGCTATTTAAATGAAGTGGGACCGTGCCCCCCAATATTGCTGAGTGGTATCACATGGATGTATGGATATATATTGTGCTGTATTTTCAGATGTTATTTAGCTGTCTTTGGCAACTGATTCCTGCAAAAAAGATGTATTTCTAATTGACGAGCATTATTTTTGCTAAAGAGGCTGCAGTCTTTTCTGAAGGTTAGAAGTAAAAGACCGTATTTTACTTCCGATGATTATGATTCTAGGCTTGTGTTTTCCATTACATTAATTGAATCTGCACTAAGTGTGACTAAATCTAAACCAACAGGAGAAACGAAGAAACTTTTATTATGCCCAGGTAGATATTTAGGTTTTATCTCAGTAGGTGACATAATGTTAGTTGATGTTAGTTGATGCCCTGTCAAAAAAAGATGAACAAAGTCAGGCCTAGTTATCTGGTTTTCTTTTAATTTTCTTTATCTATTTAGATTGATTTATCTGGCTATTTCACTAATGTGAGTTTGGGTGGCTAATAATTACGTGTTTAAAATATAGTATAAATGCAGTATAAAATTACTGTCCTAACCCAATGCTTGGATTAAAAGACACCAGATAATTCCAGAATCGCAGACTAGACTAATAAATTGAGAGAAAATGGTGGAATAAAATGTGGTCATCCAGTTCCTCATTGCGATTAAGAAAACAAACATTTGTTCAAATCTTTATTTTAAATGTTTTAGAGACTTTCCTGCTCAGTGACTCCAGGAAAGAAGGAGCAGAAAGAATAGCTTTGAAGAAGACCTTGTTTTAAAAGATTTCATGGCATTTATACTAACTACACCATCAGTAAGGACTCAGACCAAATCTGGAGAATATTTTTAAATATTTTTTTAAAATATTTAAAAAACTTTTTTTAAAAAACAAAATCTACCAAGGATTACAGAGGAATTGAAAAAGATTATGAATGGACCTAAAACAATAACAGAAGTTTATAGAGCTATAAAAGATTAAAACAGGCAGGATACCTGGACCAGATGGATTACCAGGATCTTATTATTAATGCTTTGAGGATGGACTTTCCAGTGGCGTAGCGTGGGTTGTCAGCACCCGGGGCAAGGCAACCGGAAGCGGAAATAGAGGGGCGGGCGGGCGGTGACGTCACGGCACCGCCGAAAAGACGCGCCCCGCAGCAGCGTAGACTTTCCAAGAAGAGTCGCGCGCATGCGGGATGCTTCCGGGTCCCTCTCGAGGGCGGCTGGGCGGGGCTCCGACCTGCAAGAGCCGCTGCATTCAAGCTCGCACGTGAGCCCCGCTAAATAAAGCCACGCATGCGCACGAAGCTAGGCCGGCCGGCCGGCGGGTCCATCTTCGCTCGGCCAAGCCTGCCGGGGCGCCTGCGGGGCGCTTGCGGTTGGCCTGAGCCTGGGCGGAGAGTTGGGCGCTTCTATTTATTTTATTCAGTTTATGTGGCCGCCCATCTCACCTGCCGGACTCGTTTCGCTTTGCAAGAAAGAGCAGCTCGAGAGCGGAGCCAAGCCAACTCTGTGCAGCCCTTGGGGCTCCCTGAGCAGCTCAGTGCGAGCGCGCCCCCCCCAGATGTTGCACCCGGTGCGGCCCGCCCCCCCTGCACCCCCCACGCTACGCCACTGGGACTTTCACAGCCTCTACAAAAATACGTTGATTTCTATTTTACAGAGAAGAAAATGCCAGAGAGGTGGAAAAAGGGTAATACAGTATTAATATCTAAAGTGGGACAAGATTTGACTTTAACAAGAAACTAATGGCTGATATCCTAACCATTTTGGCAGAGGGGCTGAAAATAATTTTGCAAGAATTTATACATGAGGATCAATGTCGGTTTTTCACCTAAAAGTTAATTAATGGACAATATTAGAAATATGTTGGGACATTTTGAAATATTTGGGGCAACATAACAAAAAACAACTCACGTTGATTTTCTTAGATGCAGAGAAATCCTTTGAAAGTTCAAACTGGACCTTCCTGTTCAAAATTGCGGAGGATATGAACTTTGGAGAGAATTTTATTAAATGGATAAGATTGATTTATACATCACAGAAAGTACAAATAATTGTTAATGAAGATTTAACAACACATGATCTGTTAAACCTCCATTATTTAGATTTAAATGGAGATGAGATTTTAGATTTAAATGAAAATGAGTATGAGATACAAAAAGGAACAAGACAAAGATGCCCGCTTATTTCCTGCCTTGTGTATTTTACTTCTTGAAATATTGACTAATAAATAAAGCAAGATAAGAAAACTGGGTGAATACAGATTAAAAGAGAAACCTATAAGTTAAGGACTTTGTGGCTGTCCTGATGCTGGCTTCGCAGGATCCTTTAAAGCAGGGGTGTCAAACTGCCGGCCTGCAATCCAGACGCATCACCAGGAAACCGCACCCACCCCATTGCCGGCAATGGGAAAAAAGCTCTGATACGTCGACATCGCGAGTTTGACATGTCTACTTTAAAGAGAATAGAAACATCAGTGGGAAAACTTAAAAGAATTGGGTACTAAATAATTATGTTAAGACATGGAATGAAGTTTAAAAAGTCATGCTAAGGTGGGAGAAATTACAGTGGTCCTTGTTGGGAAGAATTTCTATGATAAAAATGAATGTTTTTTCTAGAATGATGCTTTCGTTTCGGACAGTACTGGTTTTGACAATATAAACAATGGCAAAAGAATATATCTAAGTTTATATGACAAGGGGAAAAACACGAGTTAAAATAAGGTATTAAAGATACAAAGGAAAGAGGAGGAATGGATTTATCTGATTTGAATTTATATTTTGCAGCTTGCTGTTTGGTTCAGATGAAAAACTGGATGTTGCTGAGATACAGAAAATTCTGAGTCAGAGTAACCTTAACTTACACTTGGGTGGTATGGGCACTTGTGGTTCAATAAAATCAAGGTTAATACAGATTTTAAAAATCACTATGTAAAATCTGTCACACTGAGAATATGGAATAATATAAACCCAAGTTGTGCCCCAAAACATTTTTGTGGCTCTCAGCAGAAGAAGCTTTTTATAGATGAGTAAAGATAAAGGTTTCCCCTGTCCAGTCATGTCCGACTCTAGAGTGTGGTGCTGAACTCCAATTTCTTAGCCGAGGGAGCCAGCGTTGCCCAAAGACACTTTGGGTGGTAATGTGGACAGCATAACTATATTCCGAAGCGTATGGAATGCTGTTACCTTTCCACCAAAGTGGTACCTATTTATCTACTTGCATTTGCCTGCTTTCGAACTGCTGGTTGGGCAGGAACTGGGGCAAGTAAAGGGAGCTCACCCCGTAATACGGTACTTGGATCTTGAACTCAAACTGTCAGCTTTTCAGCTGACAAGCTCAGCCTCTTTAACCACTAAGCCACCGTGCCCCTGTATAGACGAACATTAATAGGCAAACACAAAAGGTGCAACATTCCGTGAGATATTAGAATTCTGTCAAGGGAAATACAAAATACCATAAAGAGAACAACTGATGGCAGAGGGATATAAATGTCAGTGGTTTTCCTATTTACAGTTATCGGAAAGATTCCAAGTATTTATTTTATTTTATTTTATTTTAATTTAATTCCATTTATATCCCGCCCTTCTCCGAAGACTCAGGGCGGCTTACAAGCTTAGCAGTAGCCTTCATTCTATGTATATGCCTGCTTATTAGGGCTTTCACACACACCCCAAGCGGCATTATTACAAAGTCAGCTTAATTGCCCCCAACAATCTGGGTCCTCATTTTACCTACCTCGGAAGGATGGAAGGCTGAGTCCACCTTGAGCCTGGTGGGACGCGAACCTGCACCAATTGCAGGCAGCTGGTGTTACTTAAGGAGGCATTAGCCCACTGCTCCACCAAGGCTCTTGTAAGTAGAGAAAAGAAAGTATGGTATTAAATGCAGTAAGACTGACTTTGAAATGGAACTGTGTACAAATGATAAACACGTGACTACTAAAATGTACAAACTTTTATTGAAATTTGAAACAGAAAAAGAACAAGTGGAAGAAGGTGTGATAAAGTGGGCTAAACATTTTGGTTATCATATACAGATAGAACAATGGGAAAACAAGTGATGGAAAGGTTTGAAATATGTATCACGTTAAAGTATAAAAGAGAACTTTTAAAAACGATGTACCGTCCTGCTATATGATACCATAAAAATTATCTAGAATGTAAAGAAGAAGTACTTGAGAATTATTTTGGAAATGTGAACTATCAAAAGCGTCATTTTATCAAGCTTGTAAAAAAGCTAGATGATTTGGGGTTCAAATGCATGCACTGAGTGAGAGGATTTTAAACATTAATATACAACTGAAACCAGAACTTTTCCTCTAGACTGATAAACAGTTGGAAGAAAAGTCATGGAACTTTGTTTTTATATACGATAACCACAGCAAGATTATTGTATCCACAAAGATAGAAAGATTTGGCAACACCTGTAAAGAAGGAATGATCGGTGAAGATGACAGAACTTGCTGAGATGGCCAAATTGACCTGTTTGTTTAGAGAAAAGACAATCTCTATGTTTATTGCTGAGTGGAAACCCCTTATGGACTTTTCGCATAAAACAGAAAAAACAGACTCATGATTTATGGTTTTGATGATCAGAAACGATATAATAAGAAAAGAAGAGAATCCCTAAGTAGCTTTACAGAAAGAGATAGACAGATCAACAATTGTAGTTATAACTGCTGTAAAGATCAGAAACCAGCGACAAAGGCAAGTTTTCCATTATCTTTTTTCTTTTCTGTTTTTCTTTTTGCACTTTAGCTTTTTTTATTCATTTATTTTTCTTTTTTCCTTCTTTACTTGAATTTGTATTGTTTTTTGCTCTTGTGCTAAAACTTTCTTTAATTTTTTTTTTAAAAAAGAATTAAATCCTACGCAAATGGCAAGTTATCACAAGACATATAATGGACAGTAAGCAATACAAAAACATTACTTGTCTGCACTGTCAATATTGCTGTACACGGTAAAGATTCAGGATGCACTGTATTTTTTCCCCCGATGACATCCTGGTAGTTCAGACCGCTGAAGTCACATTACTGATAGGTGCCTCTATTTTGGAGGGAATTACTCTCTTTTTAAAGCAATTCCACCAGCTATCAAGTATGTTTCTAGGCATAATTTGCACTCTTAATGACAAGCTATTAAGCTGGAGATGGCTTGTGATCACACCGTTCCCTAAAATCTGCTCCCCTTTACAAACCTGTCCAGACTTCTCAATCTTGCCTCCATCAAAAATATTCTCTTTCATCGATTCCTTGGTTCTAACCACGGCAGAGCACAGTTGATGGAAACAAAGGGAGAGAGAAAAACTTTTTCAGTGGTCTGTGATACTCTTTGCCCTAGGAAAGTAAGCTAGTGTATTTCACAATATGATAAAAAGCTTTTAGGGTTTGTTTTTATTATCTGAATGTGCAAATTTTAACCGATGCCCATTATATATATATATATACATACATGTGTGTGTGTGTGTGTGTATGTATGTACGTATGTATATGTTTAGGAATTCAACAAAGCATACCTAGCCTTCCTTTTCCCATTTCTTTTTATTTTGTAACTTTGTGAGGGGTGGACAGACACCAGAGGGATATGGTGTGCAAACATGTGTATATATACATGTTGATATGCGTATAAATAATCTTAACTTCACGTTCTTCCTTTCTGGAAAACCCGGGGCATCTTGTTTAGAATTATCTCTGTAAGGGGAGGTGAGAAACAAACATTTGTACTCAAAGGAAAAGCCTCTTTTACCCAAGGAGGGAATGGCCTTGTATCTGAAAATTAGAGCTGATGCTTGGCATTGCAGAAAGTCCCAGGTTCAAATCCCTGGCATGTCTAGTTTAAAAGATCCTGAAAAGGACCAGGGAAGGAGAGCAGGAATGCTACAAGTACTTTCAGACATTCAGTCCGGAGAGACAGTTGAGGCCCAGTTGGCCCCCCTTAAGGCTCTGAAAAGAAGGTGGGAGTCATCCTCACGCCAGTATATGATTCACTCTCACCTCCCACTGCACCCTGCTAGGCTGTCCCCTATGGCATTGGCCAGGAGCCTTGTGCCACTTCTGCAGGCTGCAGAGGGAGGAGTGAGTGACTGGCCAAGCTTTGGACTCTGGCCTTGAGCGCCTCAGTGCTTGCAGAGGAACTGGCCTGTTATCTGTTACACTTTGTTCTCCTGCCTGTTTGGGTGTGGAGCAGCTGCAGCACATGGGAGACATTAACTTTGGAAACCTTTGAAACGTAGGCAGCCAGCAGGATTCTGGGTTCTCTCTGTCCAGGATGGAGTGGGGTGTGTGTGTGTGCGTGCGGAGTGAAACTTGGGCCTTGGTGGTCCCTGTGGCCTGGATGCAACCAAGTAACTGTTCTCACCCTTCTGTCCTGCTGGGGTAAAAATAGTTTTTAACATTTATTGGTGGATAGGGGTGTGTGCTTGTGTGTGTGTGTGTGTGTGTGTGTGTGTGTGTGTGTGTGTGTGTGTGTGCAGCACTTGGGAGCTTCCAATGCAACAGTCCTCCTCACGAAAATGGAGGAGCTAGGCATTTCTGAAGCTAAACTTTTGTACCATTTCTATATTAGATGTGGAAAGCTCTTTGGAGTACAATGCGTTTGCCTAAAAACGGAGGGCAGGGCTCCCACAGCTGTTTGACAGGAAGAGCCAGGACACTGATTATTAGAATATAGGTAGTCCTTGGCTTACAACAGTTTGTTTAGTGACCATTCAAAGTTGCAACAGCACAGAAAAAGGCAACTTATCACTGCAACCCTTGCAGCAGCCGCCCCATGGTCATTGTGCAGGAGCCAAGTGGTCACGGTCAAGTGATTAAAATTCAGACCCTTAGCAACTGACTCTTTATTTGTGATGGTTGTGGTGTCCCGGGGGGTCAGGTGATCTCCTTTTGCGACCTTCTGACAAGTGAAATCGATACGAAAGCCAGATTCTCTTAACAGCCAGGTTATGCACTTAACATCTGCAACAATTCACTTAACAAACATGGCAGGAAAAGTCATAAGATGGAACAAAACTCACTTAACAACCATCTCGCTTAGCAACAGAAATCTTGGGCTCCGTTGTGGTCGTAAGTCGAGGACTGCCTGTAAACAAAAGAAGCAATTTTATATTGTACTGCTCCACGTTTATTCTCTGGTCCTCTTCGAAGATTGCAGCACCTCCCCTCCCCAAAGGCTAATTCCCTTCTCTGGGTACCAAAGTTCCTTGTAAGTGAAAATAACAGGGCACCCATTGCGTGCAGAGTGCAGACGTTCCATGGAATTAGGGCCTGTAGCTGATCTTGATGCTTAGGTAAAACATTGCAAAATCCCTCCGGAATTGCCCTCATTATAGACATTGGAGTACTATAGCGAAGCCAGCAACATTTCAGCAAGTACATTTTTGTAGGTGAAATGTAGTGCGCTTATTTCCTTTGTTCTTATAATCCCGTTTGTAGTCTCCACCCTGCACGCTATCTCCTCTTTTGTTTTTCAGACTTTGCCCCAAGCCTGCTGCTTGGGAGATGGACGCTTGTTCACATCTAACCTAAAATCGCTCTATGTGACAGTGACCCAGCAACAAGCCAGAGCTGCTCACAAACGGCACTGGGCAGGTGAGTGGATCAAGTGTGGGAAAGGGTGTGTTTACTCTGCCATCATCCTTTGGAAGACAAGCCGACTTATCTCAAATGACCAGAAATAAATTAATTCAGTTGATTTTGTGCTGTCGTCTGGCTAACCGGAAGTCATCGTTCAGGAGAACCAAACAACCTTTGATGCTCCTAGTTTTCTCCTTCCTGTATTTCCCTTACCATTTTGTTCTTCAGCATCTGATTTTGACATTATATAGAGAGCATTGGAGTGGGCAACCTGTTAATCCGTAATTGTTAGTGTGTAACTTATTCCAAACGATTAAGGCTCACCTAAAATTGTATAGCTTCCATGGCAGCTGTGAGCCTGTCTCTGCCACTCAGTCAATGAACAGAGTGAAACATACCCTCCGGTCTTGAGAGGGGTCTAGGTTGGACAACACATCACGGCCAACTCACCACCGCCAACTCGCCAGGGAACAACTCACCATGGCACAAGAGTTACACTAATAGGAAAGACATGGTAGAATAGGATCGTTAAAGAAAGGATGCAAAAGGGGAGACAAAATGAAATGTGAATGAGAAAAAAAATCATTTTAATTATTTTAAATAACTGAATTGTTGAATTGTCCATCAGCGAGTCCTGTGGCAAGTTGGCTGCAGCTCGTTGGCCATGGCAGGTTGGCCCTTCCCGTCTTGAGGGAGCAGCCTGGTAATTAAAAGATTATGGGTAACCCTGCATCAACCCTTTCTGCAGTCCAGCCCAACGTACAGTACCTCTGTTTTCATGCTTGTTGAGAGGATGATGTCTCTGCAGCACACTGATTATCTCAACCCTTCCCAGTCTTGGTTCTTGTAATTCTGGGACAGAATCTACCATAGTTACATTTCGCAGTTGACCTGCAAAAGAGACAGGGTGCATTGATCTCTTGACCACTAATAGTGCCTGCGTGAGGACCCTGCGTTTCATACTTGTGGAGGAGATGATCTCAGAAGTGCAATAAATGAATCTTCCTCTGCATTTTGTGTTGCGACAAGCCACTATGTCTGTCCCTGTTATTTAACAGCTACTGTATACGAAGCCGCCAACGGCAGACAACTGGAGTAATAGAGCCAGTGTTTCCAGTACGTTAATGGATTGGCATGTTCCAAACCGGTGTCCAGATACAGTTGTGGAGGGGATGACAATGTTATCTTAGCAAGACAGAGGTCTTGTGGGTAGTCGGTTCCCAAGTTTGGGAATTGGGCTTTTCCTATTCAGAATAAGTTTATAATCCCTCAGAAACAATAGCTACTATAGTAATATAGGATGCTTAATGTCACTGGAGGCCCATGTGGGTTCTGTGGCTACAGTGCCTATAGTTTGGTTGTATACCAGTTATATGCTTTCCTGAATAGGGCCAATTTTGTAACCGCAAGGTGGTCTTCGCTCTGAAAGATGGCTTTCCTTGAAATTTCTGAAGCACTCTGAAGACAGCCAAAGACCTGTCTCTTCTTCATCTAGATTTTCCTAAAACAAAGTTGTACCTATGGTGTAGATTGCTTTCCTTCTTCTCTTTTACTTTTTAAATTGAAAATATCATTTTCATATTTTATACCATTTTCTATGTATGTTTTAGATTGGAATCAATGAAAAACCGTATATAGGTATTTCAAATAAATTAATTCCTTTTTGCTCCAGGAAGCAGGGTCAGTGATCTGGGAATATGGCAGTGTACTTCAAGATATCTGGAAGGCATAGGTTGTCTGCTTCCAAATTGTGAAACTATAAGGGTCAATTCTTATTTCTACAATCCCTATAACCTTGATACTTTTAACCAGTGCACTACTAGTCTATATGGCACCACCATTTGTTATCTTCCTCCTTTGACAGAATCAGAAGACACTGGATCCCTCCACCGTGCTACTTCCCAAGACCCTACAGAAGAGGTGGTAGATTTGCCAGCAGCGGAAGAAAAGACAGAGACCCAGTTGCTATCTGCACAACATGTGGAAGAAGCAGTGGTGGGTTCATGGCCACTAGATAGATACGGGAAGAGGGTCCTCAAAGTGTTGAAGGTTTTTTTTTTAAATTCCATTTATATCCCGCCCTTCTCCGAAGACTCAGGGCGGCTTACAAGCTTAGCAGTAGCCTTCATTCTATGTATATGCCTGCTTATTAGGGCTTTTGCCCCCCCCAAGCAGCATTATTACAAAGTCAGCTTAATTGCCCCCAACAATCTGGGTCCTCATTTTACCTACCTCGGAAGGATGGAAGGCTGAGTCAACCTTGAGCCTGGTGGGACTCGAACCTGCACTAATTGCAGGCAGCTGGTGTTACTTAAGGAGGCATTAGCCCACTGCTCCACCAAGTTGAGGAAACAGATCGTGATACTGTATATAACCGGCTGGAGAATAGGAACTTTGCCAGTTGTCCCAAAAATTTGTATTAATTGCTGCTACTCTATCTGGTGCATAGTGGGATGGAGGCAGTCATTGGGTAAGGCAACTTCTCTAATCTGTGCTTCCCATAATCTCTAAAGCAGCATGTTACACTGGCACGTGGGAGTTGTAGTCTTGAAAAAAATGTGGCTACAGAAAGCTGTTGTTATGAATGCACATTAGAATTAGAAGCATAGGATAATATGAGAATTCTTTGTTTATTTTATATTTATATTTTTATGACTGCCCATCTCACAAGATGTCAATCCGGATGAGGTACAGTTAAAAAAACAAAATTATAGCATCAAGAAACATACAATTAAAAATATTATGATTAAAAGGTGAGGGCTGTGTTATATTGGGAAGTAAGTCCTTTGACAAGCAGATTCCAGATTGTAATGGTAGGAAATTCACAATGTCCCAGCGACATTACAGCCATAACAAACTCTCCTGGGAAAGACTACCTGTCCTTGTAGCACAGTAACAGTTACACATGTGTTAATCAGTAAATTCATCTGTTGGCTGTATGCCATAGCAGCAGTACTGAAATATCCGTATCAAACAGAATCTGAAATTAGATCTCTGTACGGGTCTAATTTTCTGTGTGAAAAAAGTCACTGTCTAGAAAGGCCGTAAGAAATGTGGTGCTCAGATAGTTACCAAAGGAACAATGGCCTTGGCCACATTGTCTCAATCTAGCCCTGGCATGGGAAATGCATGGCTCTTTTTATGTTGCTCCAGCCCTAATCAGCCGCAGCCACCATAACCAGTAGTAAAAGGCGTTCAGAGATGTAACTGAACATTGGAGAACCATAGATCCTCTTTCCCTGATGAGGTCATCTCTGCTTCTTTATCCTCTTGAAGAGCCCTCTTAAAAGAATTAGTAGTAAACTCTTCTATTGCTTACGGTACGTATGTACGTGAAGTTCAGTGACTGTCAGCAGCAACCTCTCTAGGTTCTCTAACCCTGTGGGGGCATCTTTGTGACTGAAATGTGTGCATGCCATTTTTATTTTCTTACCTGTCACCGCCGCTTGGTGTTGACTGCTGTTCACATTCCAGAGAGAAATGGCACATTCTGTGTCTCAACTATGGAAGTCAAATAAAATGACGAGATCTTAGTTGGCTACAATTTGGTTGGTTTTACTCTTACTATTTGGATTGGCCGGTTGACTTACTAATTCTGATCAGTGCCTCTTCTTTCCAGGTCTCATCTTCCCAAGCCCAGAAAGCACAAATGCCTGTTGGTAAAACCAAAAGGAAGAAGGCAAAAGGACTCTTTAGCTGATGCAAACGATCCATTTTACAAAAGCAGGGATGCCGATGCAGTTCTGAATTTCTCTTTGCCTTCCTGGAACCTCTAGAAGACAGCTGGACTTCCGACTGAAGCTAACGGTTGTGTCACTCCTCTCCTTTTGCCACGTTAAGCATGATAGTTAGAACATCTCCCTCTGCACCAGAGCTACAGACTTTTCTACCCCTGCTTATTCATTCCTGCTGACCTAGAAGCTTAGAAATTATGGATTATTAGGTAGAAGGAAAGAAGCAGAACCACCTCCTGTACTTGGCTTTATTAAAGTGTGAATAAAGAGCTTGGCTATAAGTTGATTACTCAGTGTGGTGATTTCCATACATGCACTTTGTAATGCACAGGTGTTGTGACTCAGGGCCAGCCTGTGGGTCCGACAGCCGGCTCCGATGTATCGGATGACTCAGAAGAGGGGGAGGAGGGAGACGAACCGGCTGATGATGGTTTGGAGGCTTTGCAGAGCCCTCAGCCGGGGACCTCTTCTCAGCTGCGTGAGCCCGATAGTGCGGAGGATGATGACCCACAGCTGGCCCTGTTCAAGGACGCCCGATGCAGGAGGCAGTCGAGCAGGAACAAACAAAGAAAGGCTGTGGGACTCCTCGGGAGGAGGCACAGGGAGACCACGCCCTGAACTCTAAATAAAAGGAGTGTTTGGGGAGGGGCTGGTTGCTGAAAGCAACCCTTCCGCTTGAGGATTCAAGTTCCTGTGTTTTTGTTTCTTGTTTTGTTAATTGACTAATAAATCTTGGCAGACGCTTTTCAGCCTTGGACGCTCTCCAGTCTCTTCTGTTAGAATAGGGGTTTGCCTTACTACAAGGCCGGAAGAGGGCTGGTTCAGAACAACAGGCTCTTCTTTAAAAGTCTGTAAAATTGCAGTTGGTGAAAAACGTGTCAATTGGTGCTCAGAAAATTTCAGAGTATGTGGCAGCCAGGCTGCTGACTGGCATAAGGTTCAAAAATTATATGATTCCTAGAACAGAGAGACTTGGCCTGGCTGCCAATTCCCTATTGAGTACAATTTAAATGTGGGAGTTGATCTTTAAACAGCAATTTCTGTGACTGTCTCTTCTCCTATGAACCTGCTCAGTTACTGAGAAAAGCAGGGGGTGGATATAAAGATGCCCTACTCCCTTCTAGAACTTAGCTATCTTGGTATGCAGGATAAGGATTTTTCCTCTGCTGCTTCAAGGCTTTGAATAATTACCTCAAGTGGCAGAGTGACCTCCCATTCTCTCAATGTTTAGGACATGGCAAAAGATATCTCTTTCACCAAGTTTGGAATTGATCATTGATTTTAATTACAAATAGCATTGATTTTAATTGTATTGATTTTACTGTTGTGTTTATACAGTATCTGTATTTTGTCCTTGAATACACATGTGTGCACTCTGGTCTTAAAATAATGCAGAATTTCATGCATAAGAAAAATCTACCATAACCCACTGTAATGCAAACTTACTATAGCAGGGGGTCCCCAACCCCCGGTCCGTGGACCAATACCAGGCCAAAGCATGCCAGCAACCAGTCCGCACAAACAAGCAAAGCCTCATGCGCGAGATGCAGGCAGCACACAAAACCACGCGCCCGCCGGTCCGCTGAAAAACCTCTCTCCACGTAACTGGTCCCTGGTGCCCCAAAAGTTGGGGACCTCTGTACTATAGGAATTGATGGAATATCTACAAAAATATGGCAGGCAACAAGAACAAGACTCATAAAAGGTTCTAATCAAATTGTGCCAGAAAATCTAGAGAACAACACAGTGGTCAAGATATTGCTTGCTGTTATTAATAGTCTGAATGTACTTCAGGTCTTCCTCAGTAGCATGCTGAATGCCATTTAACCTGAGAGATTAGTTTGGTCTATTGGTTCAGGCCCAATAGGCTAGCTAGAAAGTAGGAGACTGTGAGTTCAAGTCCCATCTTAGCCAAGAAAGCCAGCTGGGTGACCTTGGACCAGTCACTCTCTCTCAGTCCAACCCTCCTCACAGGATTGTTGTTGTGGAGAAAATAGGAGGAGAAAGGTGTGTTTATTGGATACGTTAGTCCAAAGTTCCCTTTCGGCTTTGTAGACTGGCCTGGGGGGCTAGGGGATGGTTCAAGGCTCAAGGCCCAGTAGTGAACCGTGGCCTGGGGATTGGGGACCTCTGTGTTAGTTGAGTTGATAATAAAGGTGAAATATATGTATTTTTTAAAAAAATCTAGCACTACTTTATATTTCTTTATATTGTCTGTCCACGTGGTTTCCTTAAAATACAGGAATGGTGGCCTCTGCTTTCTTTCATGCCATATGGATGGTGCCTTTGCTGTTTTCATTAAAGTGACCATTTGCCTCCAGCATCTTCCTATATTGCTGTTGCCCAATGCAGGTACCTACTTGCTTTGGCTGGGCCCCAGGAATGACCTTCATGCTAGGCGTACATGGCTGGTGTTCCTTCATCCTTCCCAAGAACACCCATCATCACCATGATGAGGCAACATCATGGACTTGAGGGGGTCAGAAGAATTGGGACATCTATTTTGCAATTTTTGAAAACTCCCATACAACCCAAAAAGGAAAAGTGAAACAAGGTAAAAAAAATAAAATCTCACCACCAGCGATGTTGCTGCTTCCTCAGGAGACTTTAGCCTTGCAAGCTGGCTACCTTCTTGTCAATCTTTCCTAAAAATTTGTCCAGTTCTCTTGGATCAAGCAATGGCTTCTTAAGAAGAAGGGCAAATTATTACTCTTTCAGAGCTGATAGGACTAGCCTTCTCTCAACCAAGAAAGCCACGGATCTAGAACACAGGTGGACACATTAACAACCCCTGGGATCCTGTCCACTCTCTCAGGATTAACACCATTGAACTCCTACAAGATAAACTGTGTAAGGTTGTATCTCAATTCCATAGGACCTACACAATGAGTCCAAGTCAGGGTGAATCTGAGTAATTTTACCCAACAGGTGCCAAGAACAGTCCTCAGAGTGACCTTGCAAATGATCCCTTGCCTTTTTTTTCACCCAAGAGAATTCAAGTCGCACTGCAGAGAACTGCTGGCCAGCACTCCAGAGATGTAATAAGCAGGGAAAATATAGGTCGAAAAAGTAATTGGCCCAATTCTGGGAGTTTTCATGGCTTAGAAAGGTTTAGAACATACGTCTCCCCAATCCCAGTCCAAGACTTTAATCACTGCACCACATTACTTTTGGAGGCCAAAGATTCTGAGAGGAAGCAAAGGCATTTTATTATAACTGGAGGAGGAAGTGTAACTTTTTAACCACTCATAACTGCTTCCAAGATCAAAAGACAGATTAAAAACTGGCTGCTCTGGCCAGGGGAGTTACAGACTCCTTGCAAATTGGAAAACTGCACCCACAAGAGAAAGAAAGAAAAAGAAAGAAAGAAAGAAAGAAAGAAAGAAAGAAAGAAAGAAAGAAAGAAAGAAAGAAAGAAAGAGAAAGAAAGAAAGAAAGAAAGAAAGAAAGAAAGAAAGAAAGAAAGAAAAAGAAGAGAAAGAAAAAGGAAGGAAGAAAAGAAGGGAAGGAGAAAGAAGGGAAGGAGAGAGAAGAAAGGAAGGAAGATTTCTAGAGCAAGTGATGCTCAACTATTAGCTATTTCTCAAATACTGTTCTGCCAGCTGGTCTTTTAGGGGCACAGGCTGTCCCACTGAGCCATTCCCAATGGCCACAGAAGCATTCACATGAAATTAATGTATCTGACCTTAGTGGAGTTTGAGTGCTTAGCTGGAATAACACACAACTATTGAGTGTTAACAAGACATTAGGAAAGTCTAGTGGAGTGGGATGAAACTGAGGCAGGGAAATTTCCCTATTCGTTAGGCATTCACAGATTGTAGTTTAATAAGTTCAGCTGGTTGTTCATCTGGCTACCGGCATGGGTGAGAGAAATGAATGGAGAATGGGCTCTGTAACCAGCCCTTTGCTCTTTGCAGTGTGGTTGAATGTGGGTTGGGTGAACGTATCCAAGTCACTGTATTTTGTTCCTTCAAGGCAAGTTCCTCCTAGATACTCTGAATGACCTCTCTACAATACAGTAGGTGTCAAGAGCCAAATAGACCCATCCTCAGACACACATACACACACAGACTTTCTGGGGGTACAGGAGCAGATTATTATGCTTAGCCTTCTTTTCCCCATGTGTGAAGACAATAATAATCCCACCACAATCCCAACTGTTTTCGTAGGGAATGAAATCATCTTTCATGGCTGTGTCTATCTGATCCCAAAATTCAAGGATGAAAATTGCATCATTTTTATACTGCCTGTGCCTGGAATGTGTAAGATAACAGTAATAGTTGAGGGAGACATGGTTGTTCACTCAGTTCTCTTCTGCTAAGCCAGGATCCATTTCAGAGATACTCATAGATATTATACCTTGCTTCTCTTTTTGCCCATGGTTCAATAGCAGCCAACCATTTGAGTTTACTCAGAAATTCAAATAAGTGACTCATGAGGTCCTGAAATGACAAGTAGATAGCCAGCTGGATTAGTATTGTGCACCTCTCAGTAACTTTGTCCCTTGTTGCCCTGATGGGTATGAATATGCACCTACCCAGTCCTTCTTGAGTGATTTCTTCCTCATTTAGTTTGGATGGCATACTTTGGCAAGATAAATATCTTTTTTGTCTGGCTTAGTATCTTAATGATGTTTCTGATTTTTAGCCTCATTTTTTCCCATGCAGCTTTTGGAGGCATATCCAGTATGACCAATTAACCTTGGGGGTCCGGTCTGGTAGCCATATAATGCATTTTAGCCCCAATTATGACAAATTTCAAAAAGCTTTCTTAAGAGTGAAACCAAATAGAATGGTGTAAGGAGAAGGAGGCAGGCAAATTTCAACATTCAAGCTGCTTTAAATTAGTCTTGCAATGTCACTTTTTTATCAGAATAATAGTTGCTTGCTTTGATTCCATATACAAGAACACCACATTTCTCTTAACATTTCATATTCAGAACCCCTAACTGTCCTTGAGACCAGCAATGAGATTTTTCACTATCTTTCCCACTTTGAGTTTAATTTATACCACCTGCATGATAGGAATACCTTTAATTAACTTAATTATAAGTTGGTCTATTAACACAGTTATCTGGCTTCACACAATCATGAATCAAATCCGCTTTGGACAATATACAGTACTAGTAATCAGTTGGTGTACTGTTCAAAATGTCACGTGAAGAAAATAAAATGCAGGGGATAATATAAGCTCCACTCCCTTATGACAAATGACATATAATGCTCATTTCTAAGGTTATCATGGAGTTTTACTAACTATTGGCTGAACTTAACTATCCATTCTTTTTGCATTTGTTCCAGTCAGTATCATATCATAATCCTTTTACAATGCAACTTTCTAAATGTTACTGGTTGTAACATGTAAACAAGATCAACTCTGCAAGAGCTGCACTTAAGGTATATACCGGTAACTTTACAAGACGTCAGATAAGAATAACCCTTGCCAGGGGAAGGAATCCATAACAAGGTTACTGTTCAGCCTTGAAATATGCCACAGGGAAGTACATGGGTGTTTTTGCTTCGGACGTATGATTACTAAGAATCTGAATATATTCAATTACTTGAAGTAATTTTATTAGATTAGTTTGATCAAGATTTGGACTGATGGAAACAGGCTAAAGGGAACTGGCACGGTGCTCTCTAGGCCAAAGGAAAGTATTCACTCTAGATTGCCAGAAATTGCCAGGACTATTTTTTTAATTTACTATTTCCTTTATTAAGTAGCATAGGTAAAGAAGTGAAGGGATTTGTTTCTTTTCAGTCACCTTTCTTCAACTTGCTGGTTTCAGATGTATGATTTCAAGTGACACATTTGAAGCTGCTCTTTACTGCACAAACGCTAGGAGAGACCTCCAGTCAGGAGGTAACATGTTTGTCCAGACTCCAGACCAATGATCAACCTTCTTACAGTATCTACTAATGCGTGAGTTTCTGTAATCAAGCAAAACCAAACGCATATGAATGCTGGTTGGAAAAATTAGTAGTAGTATTAGTACGTTTAAAAGCTCTGTATAAAGGTAGTAATATTCTCTGCAGAGACATTCTCCAACCTGTTTCTCCCCAAAGCAGAAATTTATACTTTTTTAAAAAAAAATCTCATTTTCAGTGCATGGTTCTGAAAATCCACAGCAAGTTTCTGAATGGTCACAGAGAACATTTTAGGACTCTTTGAATGCATAAAATGGGATTAAGCTCAGGGAACTGATTCTGGGAAAAGACTGTAGCTCATTTGCTTTCCTAACGTTCTTTAACTTAATCCCCAGTTGTTCCAGATGGACCTGGGAACTTCTGTAGCACCATTTCCAGTAAGCAGAGAACAGGAGTGAACAACCAGCATCCACAAGCAATCCTTAGCCTAATTTCAAAGTCCATTGCAAACATTTCAGCCCTGACAGCTGATTCATAGTATTACAATATATTACAGTCAAACATAAACTTCTATTCTTTAGCACCGATTTTGATTCTTCCTTGATGACTTTTGTGTTTGCTTTTTTTAAATAATGTAGATATACTGATTTTATTCTTATTTTATAGCGATCTTGTCAGTTTAGCTATGTGATATTGTACTGACCATGTGATATGGCTCATACCATTTTAAACTGATACCATTCCCAGGTTATATGTATTACTGATTATTGCTTACTCATCAACTAGCATTTGATTACTGAATGGCTGAAAACATGCCGTACAATAATATCACATAACATCCATTCTCTGCTGCCCACGCTCAGATTGTTAGTGGCTTTGGATATAAATAAAGGACATAAAACATATGTTGTTTTAACTTTTGATTGGCAACTATACAGAGTTGGTTAGAAGATAGGCAGCTATATAAATCTTTTAAATAAATAAAACATAATAAATAAGTTTTTTTGCACAATGTTTTTTAGTACTGTGATCCTATGTCCTTTATTATAAAGGGCAGTTCTTTATTTCAGAAAGCTTTTCCTTTAGATTTATTTTTAAAAAAACTGGCTCGTCTCCTTTATTTTGGCTATTTAACTTTTGGCATACAAATGGTACCTCTTAATGCACACTATTTATGTGAAAAATATGGACACTGATTTGTCTTTTTAAAATAAATTTACATACACCATTTGAATTTAGATATTTTATTAGAATATGTGTGTTTGCAAAATTTTCTTGGTTTTGCTGTCGAATTTTTCTTTCTAAAGCAATGTTGTAAACAATTAATTTATCCTTGTGAATCTCTTTCAGATATGCCCCCTTTTCAGGTTTATTTTTTCCATGAAAATGTGGACATCATTTCCTTATTTGTCAAGGGTTCATGTATCAGGGCATCCTTGCATCTTAATTCTTCCTACCTCCATCTTTTCGCAAAATCAAAACCCAGGTATCTTGACCCTCCTCTCTTCCACTTATGCATCCAGTTCCAGCAGTAAAGAGAAAGACAGCATTGTTGTTCAAACCAAGCTCTAATTTCAAGGCAAGCAATTGCTAGGCATGACCAGGCCCTGAGCTGGCAAAGAACAAAAATCCACCTCTTTGTCTCAAATGTTCAAGCAGAAGGTTCTTGGAAAAGGCCAGGCCTCTACTTGTATGGATCTACATTCTTTCACTAGTCCGGGCTCAACCAGTCAGAGAGGATTCCTTTAAAACGCTTTCCAACATCCACTCCAAGATTACTTGTTCAAAGATCCCATGGACCACTGAATTTGCTACAAAAAATGAAGCCTTTCTTAAATTGTGTTCAACCCTTTTTAACGCACTCGTCCCTTTCTTAGAGCCCTCAGAATGTGCTGGAATATGTCTCTCCTGAGCTTCTGCCAGGACAGCTACCCAGTGTGATGGTGGGACTAGTCAGGCATCCTTGAAAGCAAGTGGTTGGGCACTGGCTGCTTTAAGACAACATTTGTCACAGGGCTGAGCGTGTCCCAAAGACTGTCCTTGCCAGCCACCAGCCAAACAGCGCAGTGGGCGTAGGCTCCGTCCGCAAAATAGTAACTTGGCCCAAGCAAGCATCTGCTTTTGCTATTAAGGGCCCATCATTAGCCAAAGGAAAAACAGAAGCTTGGATCAGAGGGGCTGGCATTCCTATTCAAAGGCTGCTCCTGACTTTCACCCTTGCAGTAGATGTTTCCTGCTAGGAAATCAGGTTACAAGTGATAGGGGAAGCTTCCAGAGACGGCAACCATCACAATCAGAACTTGTGTGCTTTCTTATGGAAAAAAATTCCTGGAGACAAAACAGCAGAGCTAAACATATTAAGGCTGGGGAGGGAGGCAGCCGCAAACCAAGTGTATCTACATCCACATGGATGGAAGCATGCAGTGGGGTACCCCAAGGTTCTTCCTTAGGCACCGTACTCTTCTGTTATTCTGTATTATGCCACAGAGAAGGGGAAAGTTAGCTCCTGTCTTTGTATGTATAGAATAAAGTAAAAACTTTAGTCACTTGACCATATCAAAATATAAAAACTAATACAAATATACAAATAGATATGAGGAAAACAATAGGACACATTAATGGTAAGTCATATATGTGTGTGTGTGTCTGTCTGTGTGTGTATGTGTATGTATATGTCACATGTGCATAGAAAGGGTTGTGAGAAGCAATGAAAGTGCTTATTTCCACTGTGCTGATGAGTATACCTATGCTTGTGACCTGACAATCACTCAGAAGCAAAGATATACACAGGTGGACTTCTGCAGTTATTTGCATTGACAGAAATGTGTCCATGTAACTGAATGGGTAACTTCTACTTATTTCTACTTTTGTGCATGTTGAGTGGTAGTGCTGAGAGTAAGTGACCAAGCTGTCCAATTTGACCATCTCGCAAAAAATATCCTGAAATAGCCTAGACATCTGCAAAATAGCAGTTTTTCCCAACTATTAAAAACAGAATGGCAACATGAGCAGAAAATCAATAATTTGCACTAAACACACTTATTTGGCACTAAACCAGATACACACAGCTGGTAGATCTGAATTCAGCTCTTTTTCCTGGTTTAAATAAACCATCAGTGCAACACAGGATTAGCACTTTCCCCAGAGTGCTAGTCTTGTTTGTTAAAGAAATAGGTTTAGTGCTTTTTTTCCAAAAGTGCTAAACCCATGCAAATAAGGAGTCTGCATAACACCTTACTAATGTTTTCTAAAGCCGGGGTCAGGTGATATGTGACAAATGCCTCTAAATAAGCCAGATTCCCAGTTTCTCCTGAAGTCCAAGTTCAAGGAAAGTCATGGAAAACATCTCCAGTGACTGAAGGGTAGGGAATATGCCACAGCAGCCTACAATGACTAATATGAACTGGACAAACTCCAGCCACTGGTTGTATCATCAACCACATCGTTAGGGAAGCTTTGTCTATCATGTCCCCAACCAAAATTCTGTTGGGAGAAGAACAAAAACATTACTCTAAAATTGGATGGCTACATATGACTTCGAGTTGCCTCAGCGATAGGCTGGGACTGAGAAAATACGATGAGGTCATGGCATTCAAAAACAGCTGGCATCTCTCTGCTTTAACGATATGCAGATGAGTCCTGAGAGATCACTGATAAATTTACAATAGATAGGGAATCTAGATCCATTTGTTCAAAGGCAGCAGCAATAAAATCAGTGCTTCCTTCCACCCATTTCCCCCTTTAAATTACATGTTGAAAAGCAAGGCAGTTTAAAATAATCAGAAGTGGATTTTTGTGAGGAAGATCCAAGAGTTTTGTTTTCAAAATCACACTCCTGGGCCTCGGAATTGGTTCATTTGAAATATTTTACACCAAGCTATAGTTCAGAAAAATGCCGCCAGCCATTTAGAGCTGATGTGTATATTTTGCATTTTGAGGATACAGATAGTCCTCATTTAGCAACTGCCTCATTTAGTCATGACTGCAGTTGCAATGGTCATGAAAAAGTAACTTTGCAACCGGTCTTTGCATTTATGAACTTCACAGGTCTGTAAAGCAAAGGAAAGCTTTATGGTAAGACCATAATAAGCACAGCCGTGGTTTCACTTAGCAACTGCTTTGCTTAATGACAGAGTTGCTGTTCCAAATTGTGGTTGCTTAATGAGGACTACCTGCATGTAGTGGAGCCATGACCACTTAGCTAAAATACCATCTCTCCTTCCCCAACAGGATACTCTCTCCTATCCCTGCTCTCTTTTGCCCTTTTCCTGGAGATGTAGGCGTGCTTCCAAGCAAACCACAGGGCTGCAACCAGCTATCCCTTTTATCTTCAGGAAAGCCATCTGAGGCCCAGGAGGCAGTCTTGAAAAGAAAGTTGAGGCTGGCGTTTTAATTTTGCATCATGATAGCTTCCACCACTTTCTTTTTAAAAAAAAAATTACACAGTGCAGTAGGTAGACTCTGGCAAAGTAGGCATCTGTGGGCATCCTATTTGTGGGTCTCATCATTCTACTAAAAGCAAAATAAGTTTTACAAGGCTGCCCAAGATTATCCCACAAGGCATTCCAGCATGGCTTCCAATCTGAAACATTATGGTAGTTTATCTATCCTTCTTTGCAATATGTTTCCAAAGTAAGCAAGAGACAGGTAGTCCTTGACTTACAACCATTTGTTTTGCCAAAGTTACAATGGCACTGCAAAAAAAAAAGACATGCCACAAATTCTCACACTTGCAACAGTTGCAGCTTCCCCACAATCACATGATCAAAATTTGGGCGCTTAGCAACTGGCACACATGACAGTTGCACTATCCAGGGGTCATGTGATCATCACGGACAACCTTCCTCGCAGGCTTCCATCAAAGTAAGTCAATGGGGGAAAGTTGGATTCATTTAACAACCATGACTCACTTAACAACTGCAGTAATTCACTTAATAATCATAGCAAAAAAAAGTCATAAAATTGGGCGGGGCTCACTTAACAAGTGTCTTGCTTAATAATGGAAATTATGTTCCCAATTGTGGTCATAAGTTGAGGACTGCCCGTATATAAATAAATTGAACCTTAGGGCTTCTTCAGTCATATGGCTGGCTGTTTTGGGGCATCTTAAAAGCTGAAAGCCTCCTGCACCCAGTGGTGGGATTCAGCAGAACCGGTAGCTAATTTTTGGTTACCCAGGCCCAGAATTGACTTCTGGAAGTGGCAACCACACAGAGAACCGGTTGTTCACATATTTGAATCCCACCCCTGCTTGTACCCCTCTAGCTTTGTCAATATCTAGTTCCCAGGCCTGCTTTTTTTAAAATCTTTTTTGTTTGCATTGGGATAAGTTTACATCTTCCATCATGGCTAGCCAAGAGAGGCAAAGGATCTTCTCATTGCCCTGATGATCCCCGGTTGCTACAGACTTCAGTTCCTATAATCCCAAATCAGACTTTTCTATTAATACAATGAGTATAATCAGTCATAAGAACCCTGGATATTAAGTACTGTGACTGATCTCATGCTTTATTTAAAATATTTATGTGCCACTTATTTAAAATAAAACCAGAGTGGTTCGCAATAAAAGCCAATGATTAAAATAATAGTAGTGGACTTCAGAACTGATTAGGAATCTGGTTTCAGGGTTCAACAGAAATCTGTTGTCTGGACCACGGTCACTAAACCCTGCAGCTCAACGCTGTCCAATAGATACCAGCTGTGACAGCCTACACCAGTAGATTAAAACAGTGATTTACAATACTAAAACAAATAGTAAATTACTATATAAAATATTCAGGAAAAAAAAGATAAAATAAAAAAGGGGAAAAAACAAGGGGAAAAAAACATCAGTAGAAAATTATTAAATGGGAATTATGTACGCCACTTTATCACACTTTCAAGAGATCCTCGTCTAATAATTGCCAATATAGACACACAGGCCAATTTGCACTTTATACCGACGCCACAAAGATCTGCCAATCCCAATATTCCCCTTTGACCATACAGTGCAAGACTTTACCTCATTCCCGGCCTATGTTTTAAATAGCCGTACGCCGATCCTTTCTGTTTAAGAAAATAACCAGTTTTTCCTGTTTAATCTAACCCTGAGTCATGGTACATAAACTTTATTGTATTTTGCTCTTTTTCATGTGACCAGGCCAACCTTGATGAGTTGTGAGATGCATTCCTAGATTTCCTGAGAAGGTGCCTGTTATCTTATGAGGAGCAATGTAAAACGGATACCATTGGCTACTCCTCAGCCAATCAGCATCCTCAAAATATTCTCTGACCACTGGGGATGATAATTTTTTTGTTAGCTATGCAGAACAACAAAGAGGAATCAGCGTATCACTGCCCTGGCAAAATACAGTATTAGGATAATATAGCAAAGGCTCACTTAAGCTAATGAAAGGTTGTCAGCCAAAAACTGGTGTTTCATAATAGCTCTGGATACGTTCAGGCTAATTTGAGGATAAAATGACTGGTGACTGATTCCTGGCTGCTTTTAGGTAACTTAGAAATTGAAAACTACTTGTACCCCTCTAGCTTTGTCAATACTGGTATCTACTTCCCAGGCCTGCTTTTTTTCATTATTATCTTTTTTGTTTACATTTGGATAGGTTTACCTCTTCCATCATGGTTAGCCAAGAGAGGCAAAGGCTCTTCTCATTGCTATGATGATCCCCAGTTGCTACAGACTTCAGTCCCCATAATCCCAAATCAGACTTTTCTATTAATAAAATAACTATAATTGGTCATAACAACCCTAGACTCTAATAAACCGAAGGCAGCCTGGTGAATTCCAGGAAGTTTTTCTTACCATTTTCTTTCTGGGGATATTTCAAAAATATTAGATGGTGCCCTCTCTTCTTATCATACATTTAAGAATGTCTGTGGGGCCTACGTGGAACTGTATTGCATTCTTAGAAATGCAGGTAGTTCTCAACTTCTAACAACCATTCAAAGTTATGGTGGTCTCAGAAATGATAAAGCACTTCTGGCCTTCCTAAAACATCCTTCTCCCCCCACCCTCTTTCTCACACACAGAGAGAGGGGGGAGAAGGGTAGGGAGAGAGGGAGAATCCTGCGATCACAATCTGGTGCTTGGCAACCTGTTTGCACTTATGATCAGTTGCCAAGCACCATTTGCAATTTTCTCTGCCGGCTTCCCCAGAAGATCATTGGGGAAGCCAGCAAAGAAGGGTGCAAGCTGCTACTGGACTTGCTACAAAGCTGAGATTTCCTGCTGGCAAACAACCCTTTGAGAAGGAAAGGGCTGCTGGCAGAGGGGAGGGGAATTTCTCCGAAGGGCTGCAGAGACAGTGCCAAGCTCTGCCGCAGAGCTTCCTTCCACCCATGAAGGGAACTGCCTGCCCTCCTTTGGCAAGCAATTCTTTCGCTTCATCTGCTTAATGACCCCCCACAGTTGCTTTAACAACTGCAGCTGGGAGAGCAGGGATTATGGTTGTTTAAAGAAATAGTCATGTGGACAACTCACTTAACCACTGCTTTGCTCAGTGACTGAGATTCTGGACCCAACTGTGGTCATAAGTCAAGGACTACTTCTGATGGTGAAATTATAGATGATGCTTTATCATACAGAATTATAAAAGGAAAAGTAGGAAGGGGCCTTACAGATAATCTAGTCCAGGATTTTTCAAACTATGAGGAAAAGAATGGGGGGGAGGGATTGATAGGCCACCTATCAATGATTTTAAAGAAAAACAATCACCTCCCAATTGATTTTTGTTGTTGTTTAAAACATCTGTCCAGTGAATTGTGAAATTCAAGTTTTAATTTTTGTATGTTGGAAACATTAATGCTGTATGTACAATTAAAGTTAACTTTTTATATTTACAATAAGGAGAGGAATTTTCTGGGACAATGTGGAGCATCCATCTTTGTCAATTTGAGGTTATATATTAAAGTCATTGGTGTTTGGATAAATGATGAGAATAGGTTTTATTTTATTGTCAGTTTTCTAGTGGTAGAGCATTGTCTCTTGATCAGGGATTCCAGGATGTGGGTTTTTTTAAAAAAAAGAATTAACAGGTTTTGCAGCTTGAAAAGGTGTGAAAACTCTGATCTAAGCCCAACCCCTCTGCCCAGGGCAGGAATCTGTTACTACAGTGTCCCCAGCCAGTTCCCCATTTTTTAAAATATACCTTCAGTAATAATAATTTTTAAAAAAACAGATTCCACCTAGGGACATTTGTTCCATCTCTTTCCTTGTAGTTTAAACCTTCTGATTCTTTTTCCTGCCTTCTGAAATAATTCTCCACCCACTGCTTTACATCTGAATCCTTCAGATACTTGAAATCAACAATTCTGGCTGTCTGCAGCCCTCTCCTCAAAAGAGTAAAGGTACCCATCATCCTTCAGCAATTTTCCTCCCAAGCCAGGCAGTATCATTGAAATGCTCTTCAACCCATCCCATCAATTCTTCCTCTGCTTCTCAGTTCCTTGCAGCTTCTGCACCTGCTGTCGCCCCTGTCTTGTGCCCACATTCAGGTGACGGTCTATGTATGCGAATTCCAAGTAATCATTTACTGGACTCGGAAGTCCTTTTTTTCCTCGCCCTTAAAAACTAACACGCTTCTTTTAAGCATAAAGGCAGTTCCCCCCCCCCCCAAAAAAAAAAACATCGCGTTCCCCTCACTGCAACTGCCATCTCCTAAGTCTACACGGGATCATTTTGTAGTCCAAAATTTCCTGCGGGCACCTTGTTGGAGGAAGCCGCTCTAAAACGCCTTCGACAAGGGTTCGCCCAAAAATGTGAACACCCCGGGCCATGGGGCGGGGCCTCTAGGGCAGCATTCGAGGAAAAGTAGCTCAGGCGCTCCGCCAATCTTATTGCGTCACTCTTGTTCAGCAAACTCCCGAGTCGGCGGGGTCCGCGAGCTGTCAGTTCGGGCATCGTTTGGTTTCATATTTATTTAGAAAATTCAGCTTCCAACGCAGTCAGCTTGCAGGATCTCCAAAGGTTTTACACAGAGAGAGAGACCTGACCTGTCATTACGCTCATAGCGGGCATGGTTTATCCCAGGGGTCTTCAAACTTGGCCCTTTTATGACTTGTGGACTTCAACTCCCAGAATTCCTTAGCCAGCGTGCCTGGCTGAGGAATTCTGGGAGTTGAAGTCCACAAGTCATAAAAGGGACAAGTTTGAAGACCCCTGGTTTATCCTTCCCCCCCCCCCCCGCCTACTTAAGCTTATCCGCGATCGGAGGTTGGGGCGGCAAGAAGCAAAAGCTCTTTACTGCCCTTGAGTAAAAACGCCTGCTGGATTAAACGCCCAAGCAAACACACTGGAGGAACCCGGCATGCTTACCGATGGACCGATCGCCTTTAGCGTGCACGCATGCCCGCACGAGCGTTATCAGCCAGACTCGAGAGGGGACCGCGTGGACGCTGAGCTGACAGCACGAGGCTGACTGAGCCTCTCCCAAAATCGACCTTTCCGTCTTCTGCCCGTCCGTCGACTGCTGGATTGAAAAATAAGGAAATAGCGCCCCCTGGACCGCATGTTCTCTGTGGAGAGGCCTCCGCGGACGCCCATTAGGCGCGCCAGGCCAGGGCGTTAGCCCGCATCTTGTCTTGTTGCTAAGCGCCGCCGTTGATGCGCGTCAGAACCAGACAGAGCCCCTCCATCTATAGCAGGGGTCTTCAAACTTGACCCTTTTATAACTTGTGGACTTCAACTCCCAGAATTCCTCAGCCAGCATGCCTGGCTGAGGAATTCTGGGAGTTGAAGTCCACGAGTCATAAAACAGCCAAGTTTGAAGACCCCTGATCTATAGCCTTGGCTCTTGAACGTTCACGGAATTGCAGAGTTCCCTCACAAGAGTGGACTGAGGCAGGGCTCCTGGGGAATATAGTTGGAATGTTGAAAGGAAGCAATGGGCGCTGTCACTAAACGCATACCCTGGTGCACACAGCCGTTAAAAATCACCAAGAGCCAAACGGCAATAACAGCATGAATACACCACCACTACCATCCTAGGGGAAAAAAATCCATAAAGATCAGAGTAGGGATTCAAATCTGGGGGCACACTGTAACCACTGCCTGGTTGAGGATCCACAATCTGGGTGTAAGATTACTATTTTCCTGAATTTTGAATCAACATCATGAATCAACCTTTGGGAAACTGCATTTTCAAGGAGTGTTTATACCCTTGAAGAAATCTGAATTGGGGATGAAACAAGACAGGGCAAGACGCTTAGAAGAGCTGAAAGTATTTTCATAGGGCTGGGAACAGGCTCTCCACATCGGGTGTCCCTACAGAAGTGTGTCTGGCTGGGAACGATGGGAATGATAGCAGAGTACAGTTAGAGGCCACCACATAGGGTACACCAGCTCACGCTGCAAGATCAAAGCGCTTTGGCTGAGGAGGTGTCAAAATGGCAGATTTCTTGAGGGCAACCATCTGGCTTGGCTTCCCAGTTGACTTGCAGTTCAACCTTTCTGAACTTGAATCCTGGCTCGTCTCCCCAGATATAGTCGCTTACAGGTAAGAGCCAGCACTGAAAAGAGGATCCAGGCCTTGTGCCTAGATAGCTAAGGAAAAGAAAGTGGGCTGTTGTGCCATCGCTGTCTCTACCAGATGCTAGCAAGGAAAAATCCCGAGGGATTGTTTGCAGATCCTGGAAGCCTTTTCTCCATCCCATCAGTTCCACACATCTCCTGGCTGTTTTCCTTTCCTCTATCTTTTCAATCTGCAATTGGCTGGCTTTTAGGCACCTTCTGGGCACCAGCCTTGAGGATAAGGGCCCCAGGGATGGCTTAATCTGGTCTCCACTGCAAAAAAAATCTGCTCTCCAGATGGAAAACGCTTCCCCCTTCCAGTTTTGGCTGCAGGATCTCTCGGCATGACTTCTTTTCAAGGGTGCCAAGAAGTGACCGAATGCCACAGACAATGGGAGTGCCTTAACACTTCCTGCTGGCTGAAGTATGACCCTTGAGAATGCACACCTCCGGGATCTACATGCAAGCTCAGATTTCCTGTGGTTTCTTCTGCCATCTTCCTCTTCCATTTCTACCACAGAGAGTTTGGGCAATTTGCTACACTTGGGCTTCAGCCTCTGATGCTGATGTCCTGCAGAAAAGGTGGTCCCGCTCTTCTCACTGGAAGGGGAGTTTTCTCCCACACAGCTCATCATTTCCCCTACCTGAGGCTTTTCAGTTTGCACTGGATGCACATGGATGCTTCTGATGGCACACGGCTGCAGATCCCAAGCTGGAGAAAGTTGATACAGGCCTTCCAGAGAGACCCTAGTGAGACTGCGATAGGGCAAAGAAGCAGAGACGCAGATTGGGAATAAAGGTACCTCCCTTCAGGTCAATAAGAAACCCGGATTTAATAAAGAGGGAGGAAGGAAGTACAGCATTTAATCTGGTAGAGGCTGGCTGGCCATTTCTAGAAAAGGGAACCGCCTCGCATTCCGCCCGAGCTGGGGCTTCTGTGACACAGAAAATAACTTTGCACATGCTCTTGGGGGGGGAGTGTGGTGGTGGCAGGGCGTCTCTTCCTTCCTGCAGCTTTGCCAGCGCTCCGGAGCTGAACTCTGGCACCGAAAGAGGTCCGGGACTAAAGGCTCGACTCCCACGAAGTACTCTGGCTCCTCCGGGGCTGTGCTCCCGGGCCTTGTGTTGACTTTGCCCGCTGGCAGCTGCGAGGGGAAGCCCGGCCCAGGCGGCATTGTTGTCTCAGCCGGTTAATCAGATCCTACGAGCCGCTGTGGAAATATCGGGCCTCTGGCCGAACAATAGGGCCCCAGGAGGTGGTGGTTAAACTTCAACCAGCTGAGCTTCCCCTCCCTGCCTGCCAGAGCCCAGGGAGCCGGGCACGCGAACGAGCCAGGGACACCCCAACACACACACACACACACAAAGTGAGGGTGTACACACACACATCCAGACTGAGAAGTGAGGCTCCCCTAGAGCCGTGGATCAATCCTCCTCCCGCCTTTTTTATTATTAGCCTCCGATTGATTATGATCTGGGACTGGAGGGCGCGCTCTCCCACCCTGCTCGGCGCCCGGGGACGGCGTTGACAGCCCGACCCCAACGACAGCTGCTTCGGCTGCGCCAACGCCGTCCCTTTGGCACGAGGCAGCGCTCCTTCGGACGACAGCCTCGATGACCTCTTTGGCACCTTCGGCCCGGAGCACGTGGAGCCGGGAGGCTGCGGGAGGGGGGCGAGGGCGGCACTCCCGCGGAGGAGGCGCGCGTCCGCCTCCCCAATGACAGCAGGTGAGCGAGCGGCGAAGGTGGGTCGGGCGGGCTCCTGCCTCTTACTCCCCCCCCCCGCCGCCCACCTCCCGGTCGGCGGGGCCCTGGCAGCGGCAGAAAGGTTCCGCGAGGAGGAGGAGGAGGAGGAGGAAAGGGAGGGAGAGAGGGCCGGCCACGGGCTGGGTGCGGTCCTGGCGGTCCCCGATCCGGATTTCTTCAATTTCCCCTCTCCGTCGCTCACTCGCCCCTCCGAGCTGAGGCGCAGTCAGAAAGAGCAGCAGCTCCGGCGGCAGCGCTGACCGCTAGAGCGCGGCGGCGGCGGCGGCGACGCTTTAACCGCGGCAGCCAAAACAAACGGAGCCCTCGCTATTTATTGGCGGCGGCCGGAGCGGGCCGGCTCAGAGCGGCCGACCAGCTCACCTGCCCCCGCCTCCCCCCCCCTCGCCGCATGGCCGCGGCCGCTGCTCCCCTCCCGGGGCAGCCCGGCCGTCGCCGCCGCCGCCGTCGCCGCCGCTGCTGCTGCTCCTCTTGCAGCGAGTCCCGCTGAGCTCCTGCGGGTCGTCAGAGCCATGAAGGCGGCGCGGCTGCTGCTCCTCCTCAGCGGCTGCGCGCTGCTCCTCTTGGCGCCGGAGGTGCGCGGCTGCGGGCCGGGCCGTGTAGTGGGCAGCCGCCGCCGCCAGCCCAGGAAGCTCATCCCTCTCGCCTACAAGCAGTTCAGCCCCAACGTCCCCGAGAAGACCCTGGGCGCAAGCGGCAGGTACGAGGGCAAGATCGCCCGCAACTCGGAGCGCTTCAAGGAGCTGACGCCCAACTACAACCCGGACATCATCTTCAAAGACGAGGAGAACACCGGCGCCGACCGCCTCATGACCCAGGTAGGCGCCGTCCCCTTTTGCACGCCTGTCCGCCTCTTTCTTAAGCCGGGCTCTTTGCCCGGGAATTAGCGGGATCCCCGGGGCTGGGTGCGGATCCCGCGCAGGTGTCTTGCGCGCTCTTCTCAACGCCGGCCGAGCGCACCGCGCGGGAACACCTGTTTGTCCCATCCCGGCTCCGGACACCTGTCCGTCCGGCGCCCCAACCCTGGTCGGTTCCGTCGATTCTTGGGTCGCAAAGAAAGCCAAGGGCGGTTATGGAAGCACGTGAGACGGGAGCCCTGGACAGCCTTAGGGAGAATCCTCGGGATCCTTCCCAGGGAGAAGAGTTTGCCTTTTCGGTTGTGCTCGTTTTCAGCCCGAGATTCAGGATCTCCTTGTTGGGGGCGGGGGGGGGGAAGTTTTTTTTAAAAAGGACGGCCGCCTCATGATAACTAACCTCCCTGTTCCCGGTTTAAACCAAATAGCAGTTAGATCGTCCGTTTTACGCGCCAAGACAATGGATGGCTAGGCACGAGTTCCGCCTGCGCGGAGACACGATCCTGCTGATGGACTCCGGACTGTTATGTCAGATATATGAAGGAATTAGTAGGATGGGAAGAATCGAAAATATTTGGATACCGTCTTCCTGTTCCTAGGGGTGGGGGTGGGGTGGGCATGTTATTTTTTGCCCGTTCCAAAGAGTAGAGGCACAATTTCTGCAGACGAAAGAAATAACTGCCATGATACCAGTCCACATTCAAAAGCTAGAGAATTCTTTGCTCTTTGAACTGAATAGTAGTAGACCCACCTGCCTGGAATAAATTCTATGGAACTGAGTAAGATTGGCTTCAGAGAAGGCATAGCTATGATCACTCAGCCAGCAGAGTGACTCTTGATTGTTTAGACAGAAAGGATAAGTAACCAATTTGTTCTTTTAAATCTTATTTCCCCTTGCCGCCTTCCAAACTGAGGGGAAAAATCCAGTATGATGTGCGCTGAGTCCTTTTTTTGGTTTTAGCTCCTCTCCACCAACTGTAAAATAGAATAAATGAAACCAAGCTATTCAGCGAAAGGGCTTGGATGAGGATCCTTCCTTCAGACCAGGTTTCCAAGTTCAGCAATTTTTTTCAGACCCGTGCTTGTCTTGGACTACAACTCCCATAATCTGCTAGGGGGTTAATGGAAGTTTTAAAGAAATACATGAGCAGGGAAGGCTGCTTATAGTGAAGGCTAATGCAGTTCCCCAGCCTCCAGCTGTCTTTATGGATACTCAGTGGAAAACTGGTGAAGCATCACTCTCTCTTATCTTGAGTAAGCAGTGCTTTTTTTTGGGGGGGGGGGTAATGCTTTTTATGCTTCTTTGTACGATTTGCACATACGGTATATGGCTTCCCAGGGGAGCAGGAATAACCACCAGCTTTTTGCCCTCCCCAGTTTTGCAAAGACTTTTTCCCTAGCACTTAACTCAGGGTCAACAATGGCAACACCAGAAGACCTGAGAATTCAGGAAATTCTCAGCTGAATTGCACCATTTGAAGACAGTTCATCTATATCGTTTAAAGCTTCTATCTTCAGAATCTGGATGTACTGTAAAGTAACTGCTCCTAGTACTCAGACTAATACCCAACATTGAATCTGAAGGTGTGATGGATACAAAGTGGTACAGTCACTTGAAACTAGATTTAAAAGTAGGAAACTCTGTAAGTGGAAGTATCATTTGGGAAGGCGATATTAACTTACAAGGATAAATGACTTTTTTATTTTTAAAAAATGGAAATCTCTTAAAGCAAATTGGTCTAGAAATCCTACTTAAATCTTACAAACCAAATAATTGGAAATTTATTTACTTTCCCAATCTTGAAGAAGGTAGCACGAACTTAGGCCTGAAAGGTAAGATGCAAACAATTAGACAAATATAAGCAAAACCTGATTGCATCAGACCAAAGTCCTTATAGTCTGGCAATCTTCACAAGAAACTGTACAACCAAATGATAGATAGATGGGCGTCAGAATGTAGCCACTATTGGATTATGAGGTCCACTAGTAGCTGCTGGCCAGGAGAGCAAAAACTCTAATAATCTTCATTGCTGAGGTTGTTTGTAGTGCAACTATCAAATGCTGGGGATTAATATTTCAGCAGGAGATAGAGGCTGGGCTATGGAGACTACTGGTTTAACGCATTGTAGTATTTTCCAAGTGCTTCTAAGCTTACTACTATCCCTGTAACTTGTGATAAACCAATCATGCAACTTCATGTCAGAGGATGTAGCAAGCAGCAGAACCAAAGAGCAGCAGTGGTCCAGGTAGTTTGGGCCAAGAATGCCTGGAGACATGAACATGGTGCTCTAAAACATGTTTAGGAGACTCAGGAGAACTAAATGGAAACACTATATAAGCGCAAATTAATGCCCTGTTGTAATAGGCCCCTGGCTACGGTTAGCAAAAATAATGTTTGAGGCCAAAGAGGGAAATTTGTCTGAACTCTGGTAGTCTAGTCCAAATACGTGTCTATAAGAAGCAGAGATTTTGCAAGGCACAGATCAATGAGAACTTTCCCCTGAATCAATTTTCCTTATATTTTCATTGATAGCAATAGATTTTTCCCCATAAGCGTAATGCTAGATGTGGGGAGGGCTTGCATCAGAAGCAGCAAAGGTTAATCATCCTCGCCATCATGTGCTGCAAACTGCAGAAATTCTGGTCTCCCAAACTGCCAATTTAAGATATAGACAGAGAGAGTTGAGGAAGAAACTTTCTGTTAGTGCCCATAGGGACATTAGTGAAACGACTGGGTGGGTGGATATGCATAGATGGGGAGGGAGGAGTTAACCCCCCTCTTTCCTGTGCCCCATGGATATCGGCCTTCTCCCACATAAAAATTAAATTTATGGAGAAAGCTTCAGCTGTAATCAGTTCTTCTCTCCAAAATAGTAAGTATCAAGAAGGTAGCTGAGTTCTATTGATTAAAAGTGTTTCTAAATGGGATGTTTGGACAATCTTGGTTGATGGGGGGTGTGGGGGAGGGAGACATAAAAGATTTCTAGGAGTAAGTAGTTCTTGAGGGCAGGGTCTCGGCTGAAATCTCATTCGACTGTCCTATCAGGTTAAACAGGAAGGTAGATCTAAAGCTACTCACAACCTTTCTAATAAAAGTGGTGTCCTAGATAGATAAACTCCAGCACTTCTAACTGGGTTCAACAAGCTGCTTTGTTAGAGCTTTTTACCTGCACAAAACAGTAGCTGTGGCACATCTGGTTCTGGAAAATAGTGTGAAAGCCAATAGACACTGGTTTTTCCTGGTCCAGGAACTTCTTAGCCACAGAATTGGAAAAGAGGGAGAACGCCAACCTCACATGAAAATGTGTCACCAGCACTGGAATCCTGCTTTTGTGATTATTAAACTACTTTCTCTGCAGCCCAAACAAAATGTTTTTACATCTGATGCCCCAAAATAGATAAAGAGAAATGTGCCATTTCTGTGAATGAAGACTATTAATGTGTTTTAAAGTGGCTTATTCCTGTTTAAACTAAGGATGCATATCCTAGTCCAGCCCACCCCAACTTGGAATTCTTCTGGGAGCCTGGCACACTTGTAATTCCCCGGGGCCAGCATGGCTAGTGGAGAAATTTTAAATTTACATTCTAGATACGGCAAATGAAAAAAAAACAAATTGATGAAAGCCTCACCTTTGAAAATGTCCCAAAACAAACATTGCCTACTGAAAGAGACAGAGAAACGGAGGGAGGGCGGAAGGGAGGCTGGAGTGAACAAGCCTGGTTAGATGAGTTGGTTTCAGTTATTAAGAGCCAGCATTCTAGTGTTTTGTTTTGTTTTAAAAAAAACTTTTCTAGAAATGCGCTTCTTTTTATTTTATTTATGTATGCATGAGTTATATATATATATATATATATTCATTTATATATATATATATATATATATATATATATATATATATATATATATATATATATATATATATATATATATATATATATATATATATATATATATATATATATATATATATGAGACGTGGTGGCTCAGTGGGTTAAGACGCTGAGCTTGTCGATCAGGTCAGCAGTTTGGCGGGTCGAATCCCGAGTGTGCCGCGTAGCAGAATGAGCGCCTGTTACTCGTCCCAGCTTCTGCCAACCTAGCAATTTGAAAGCACATAAAAATGCAAGTAGAAAAATAGGGACCACTACGGTGGGAAGGTAACAGCGTTCCGTGCGCCTTTGGCGTCTAGTCTTGCCGGCCCCATGACCACGGAGACATCCTCGGACAAGCGCTGGCTCTTCGGCTTTGAAACGGAGATGAGCACCGCCCCCTAGAGTCGGAAACGACTAGCACGCATGTGCGGGGGAACCTTTACCTTATATATATATATATATATATATATATATATATATATATATATATATATTCATTCATTCATTCATTCATTCATTCATATATATATATTCATATACATATATATATGAAGAACAGCTTTTATCCGTGGGCTGTTAGGCTTTTGAATGAGAAATAACTTTTGTGAATTTTATGCAGAATTGACTTGGGAGGCCGGTGTGTGGTATAGTTGGTTCACATGGTGTAGTAAGATGGAGGGTTTGTTGTCACTGTGTGTTGGGGGGTGAGAGCACGGGGGGGGGAGGCTCAGCTAATCTCAATGTACACATAGTTGTACTTTGACAATAAAGGTTCATTTCATTTCATTTCATATCTCAAAAGGAAGGTAGGGGGAGAGAAGAAAAAGAAACAAAAGTATAAAGTTACCTAACTTTGCAGGATCCCATCTGGGACAGTCACCGGGACCAGACATCTTGATTTCCGAGCTTTCAGATTCGTGCTGAAAGATTCATCTATAAAGAATTTCTCTCTGCTAAAGGATGAGCTCCCAGTACGAGAGTCCGAAAGCTGGGAAGACAGAAACTTCTGGTCCCGGTGACCGACCCAGATTGGATCCTGCAACATTATCTTGGGACACGTATGTTGCCTTATGTATTCGTCACCTAACTGTACCACTGAGTGCGAGCCATGATTCATAGCTGAGTATATTTCTGTGTGGGTTTATATGTGTGTGCGTGAGAGAGAGAGAGAGAGATTGAGAAGTAGATAGGTTTAAGATTAAACTGGAAAAAAGCTATTTTTAACAGCGTGTGTAATAGTTCTCTAGATCAACTCAAAAGTAAGGCCTGCGGATTTCAGATTGACTACTTTCATACTAGCTAGGAAGTATGCCTACGACTGCAGCCTTAATTAATCATTTATCAAGATTTTCACCCTGTCCTTCAGTTAAATTCCTAGGGCAGTTTGCAGAGGAATAGTAAAACATTAAAAACATACTAAAAGCAGCAAAAGCCAGTGAGATTTATTTAAGGACCTTGCTATACCCTTATCACGGGGCTAGGAAGAACCTAGAAGGAAGATAGGGATGACCTGGGTTCACTGAATGGGTGTACAGAACAAGCAAAATAGGATCTTTTCTGTAGTTTGAAACCCAGAGCCACTGCTCCCCCTCCTAAATGCAGGATTGATTTTGAAGGAACAAGCTTGAGTTTTTCTCCTTTGCCCCCCCCCTCCCCCATGCCTCAGTTTCCCCCTTCTCCCTGCGGGCCAGGGTTGCTGGGAGTGTGTTTGAGCAAGGTGAGTGCTGAGCAGCAGCGAGGCTGTGAAGATGTTGACATAAGCATGACTGAGATGCTTACACAGGGGACGATTCCCTCTTGTAAATTCCACAAGTCTTGCCCCATTGGAGCAGGAAATCAGGGTGGCGACAGCAGGGGGGATGGGTG
Source organism: Vipera berus (assembly GCF_964194415.1). Taxonomy (NCBI): domain Eukaryota; kingdom Metazoa; phylum Chordata; class Lepidosauria; order Squamata; family Viperidae; genus Vipera; species Vipera berus. The sequence continues at coordinate 122,950,667 of NC_138202.1, read as the reverse complement.
GTGTGGGGCCGAAAGTTATGTAGGGCTCTCTGGTATAACCTGGGGAAAGGCCTGTGGGATCCAGGAATGCAGATAAGACGCTTTGCACCCTTGGGCGGGGTGGTGGTGGTGGGGCTTTCCTCTCTGCTTGCCAGCCAGGATGATGGTCCAGGGCTGCCCCTCTGATGGATGGAACTGGAGGCCTGCAGTCTCATCTGCCTTTGGGGGACATCAGGGTGGCTAATCAGCTGAAGTGGGAAGGGCGGGATCCAGTGAGTGAAATCAAGGCCAGGCTACTACGCTCTGAGCACAATAGGCGAAGCTGCTTGTTTATTTCAGAATATGAGATGTAAGCAGGATGGAGAGACGTCTACCTTGCCCACCCCTGTGCCTATGGAATTATGTGATGTACTCTGGGAACTGGGATTTCTCTAGCTCCCCATTCCAGTGGTAAACTTCCAGTAAGGAGGAATGAAAACCATCGCTCAGCAAATCTCATTCTTGTCCCCTTTCACAACTGGAATCCTAAAGTGGGAAGTGATGCTGGGAGCAGCGGCCCACACCCATTCCTCCCCACTGACGCAGTACCTGATGATCCTGGATAGGACAGAGTCTTTTTTCAGTCTGCAAATTGGAAGTCCTCCGATGGATCTATTATCCCCTCTGAATTATTTTCCATGCTTGGGTTGTGTAATTTATTTATTTATTTAGCGTATGGCTGGTCACACACAGAATTAAAAGCACTTCATATTTACAAGTTAGAACAGTTAAAACAATTTTTTTTAAAAAAAGAAGCAATTATAAAACCTAAGAGGAAAACAGAAATAACACTTGAAATGCTACGCACACATGGGTGCTAATGGGATTGTCTTTTTATACCAAACCACAAACACATTAAAGCTGCATATCAAGACAGCGCCCTGGCTGCCTTAGCTCTCTCCTCTGCTTCCTTAACATTCCAGGGAGAGGGACAATTCAGCCTGCCTGCCGGATGGATTGATTCTGGGCTGGACTGAGATGGGGGTTCAAAGGGACAGCTCCTGAGTAGTCAGGTTGGGGATCCAGCTCCTGTTGAGCTGCTCCTTGGCTTTCCCCTGCAGATGGAGCTTCGTCAAGTCCAAGGGTCTACGTATCCCTGGGCAACGGGTCCCACCCACCTGCTCTTATCACTCCCATCTTTTTCAAGAATTTCTGTCTCTGTTTGCTCCTGGTGCCTGAGCTCAGATAAGGCCTAGGCACGGTTGCCTCACCTCTTCCCCACCCTGCCTGGCTTCCTTTGCTTATTGGCTCTCCAAGCCAAACCCCAGCATCCCTCTGTGTGGCCTGCAAGCACTAAAGCCAGGCCAGGCGCTGCCAGTCTGTGGTGAGCTGCTGTTCGGGTCTTTGCTTCCTCTCCTCCAGATTGGCAGGGGAAAGAAATTGAGTCTGAGCAGCCAGAACCCAAGCTGGTTCAGCGCAAGGCAAAGCTTTCCTGCTTGAATGAAGCAGCGGTTCTTCCAGATGGTCCACCTTGGTCTGCTCCCTAGAACCCTCTTGTATCCATCAATGCTCCTACAAGGATGCATTTGTTTGCTTTCTGAACCCAAGAGAATGCAGATTTCAGCTGGGGCTAGGAGGACTGGTAGAGAGCTAATTTGGTACTGAGGTTAAGGGACCAGTTTAAAGACTTGAAGACTGTGAGCTCTAGCCCCACCGTAGCCACAAAGCTAACTGAGTGACCTTGGGCCTGTCATTCTGTCTCAGCCCTAAGAAGGAGGCAATGCCAAACTTCTTCAGAATTCTTGATAAGAAAACTGCAGAGTCTTACCCAGTCACAAGGCATCAGCGCTGACCTGAAGGTAACACACACACGAGGGTTGGTATTTTCTTTGTACTAATATATATTTTTTTCTGGTGATGTTCAGGATGGACGATGTCTGCCTGTCCATCTCAGCCTACTTGGAAAATCCCTACTATATATCTGAACAGCCGGAATTGGCAGCGCTTATTGTTCCAGATTATGCTTCCCATTTACTGTATTTAGCATAGGCAATATGTACATTGCTACATAGAACAAGGCCATCCTTAGTTTTATCTGCTGTCTGGCTTTTTCTTGCTTTGTTCTTAAGTATCATTCTGATTTCTCTACAAGGAGCAAAACAGTGCCATGCATTATTCTCCCAGCTTGCGTTGCCAACATTGCCCAACCTGCGTCTCCAATGAACTTTAGGTGAAAAATGCATTTGGTGAGAACGTACACGCTGAAGACAGTTGATTGACAGAATTTTACATTTTGCCTGAAGTATATTGCAGACTCCAGAAGATGGTAGAGGACAGGAAGGCCTGGAGGAACATTGTCCATAGGGTCGCGATGGGCCGGACACGACTTCGCAGCTAACAACAACAATATTGCAGACATAGATTGGGCAACCCATGGGCCATATTTGGTCCAGAGCCTTTTATTTAGCCCTCGTCTAGAGCAGCTTTTAACACTGGGCAACAAACTAATGAACTTTGGAGGTGGGATTTCCTGCTGTTATTTGGTGGGGAAACTAATGAAATAAGGGTCTATTCCCTTATAAATTGGGTTAATTGATTTAATTATTTAAGACATTATATTGCTGGCAGAAGATTTGCCACAGTAAAAGAAGTAAGGAATAAAGACACTCCCACCCCATCCCTCTCTCTACATAGGGCTCCCACTGTCTCCTCCTCTGGCGTCCACTGCTTGAAGCAGCTGCCTCCTCCCACCCAACATCAGGATTCCCCTGTGCCCAAGGCAAATACTGTGCAAGGAATGGGAGCTGTGGTAACTATGGCTATTTGTTGAGCTGTGAGGAAGGGGGAAAACGTTTTGCATTCTTTCAAGCACTTGGCATCCTACAATAGGAAAATCCCACTTGTCCCATAGAGGCAAGACACTTCTAGGCTGCGGCAGAATGATAAGAGTTGTGGCAATGTAGAGCAATTTAGTTAACTTGGCCTGAACTGAAATGGGTGTGGTTCACCAATCCCAGCAAATCTGGTGTGAGGGCTTTCTTCTTCTGTCCCTCCAACATGCCAGGGGTTAAGACTCTCCGGGATCAGAAGTTAAAGAGACCCTGCAGGAGGTCCATTGGCTTTTCCTTTGCAGCTCTCCATTGACCCCTGCTGGCTGCAGTAGGAATTAACCAAGGTACAAATTACAGTAGTTTTGAGCTGAACATGTGATTTTTTTAGGCAGTACACTTTTTCTCTGAAATCCATATGGGTAACTCTCCAATGTAGCCCTGGTCTGGAATAATAGCACAAACAAGAGGGTTTATATGTGATGGTGTTGAAAGCAAACAGCTGTGAGTAGTGCATGTTATAGGTGCCCATCACATGTTGTCTGTGGTGTTGACTGCATGGCATGCTGGCTTCTGTTAAAGGAATCAGTAGAAAGACTTTCAAGGGATTATGCAGTGAGTTACGTTGGTGGGTCTGGATTCACATATTGCATTTAATACACCACATAGGTTGGCTGCATAATAGTATTCTAAGCCAAACCAAACATTATGACTTAACACCCTGTATGAATCTGGGCACATCTCAAGAAGATGTGCTTTTTTTTAGTATCTGTATTGTTAAGAAGCACCATCTCCACTTTTGCTCTGCAGGAAATTCATAAAGCGCAGTACAGAACATTTCCCCTGTGACCTCTTTGTTTCTATAGTGGGCTGAATTAAGGCAGTAATTTTGTTACCTGTTATCTCAGGAGGATTTATGAGCCAGAAAGTAGTTTAGGAACCTAACTTGGAAGCTTCCAATTCACCTGCCCTCCTGTTAGGCACTTAATAAGGATAAACATTTCTCTTTTGCATGAGTTTTTGTATCCTTCTATCTCACCTTATCACTTGAGGCCCAGAATAAACAACAGAGTATGGTTGTAGAAACCGGAACAGCCCTTTGTGCCTCTCCTGCCCTGCTCTCCCGGGGACAAAGGCCAGCCCTGACAATATAACCTTTCCTCTGAACGTGGGGAAAATTCAGCTGTGGTAGCTTCCCCCTTTTCTCAAGGCTGATGCAGAAGTGACCTCAGGAGTGGGAGGCCCAAGTCTTTTGCCCTTGCAGACAGTTTGGCCACATTCCAAGGTCAGAGATGGCGCCCTGCTGTCTTACTGTCCTTTGTGATCAGTTGGGAATCTTCTTTCCACATAGTTCTACCTCAGAACTTGGGGAAATGCAGCAACATTTGATTATCTGATGGTTTACTGGAATGTCCTAGTGGGAGCTGAATGAGAGCCTGAAGTAATCTGTATAAGGAATCCCAATTTTAAGACATGTTGTTGCTCCATTCACAAGAAACATATTTCCACAATCCTTCACTTGTTTCTAGTAAGTTTCAGGAAATAGGATAAAACAGAGATTCTTTACTGCAGTGCTTCTCAATTTGTGGTGCGCGGACCCCTGGGGGGCCGTGATGTGGAAATATTATGATTTAAATCTTGAGTTAAGTCTTGGTGGTCCGTGGCCATGGTCTGTGGCCACAAAAGGTATTTAAAAGGGGCTTGTGGTGAAGAAAAGCCTGACTACCACTGCTTTACTGTATTTTGTTACCCACTTAGAGTGTGTGTGGGGGGGTGTCACAAGACAATTTGAGGACCATCACAAATATCCGGAGGGCTTGTACACAGAGATTTCTGGGTATGTGGCTGAGCAGATACAATGTTCTCGACATGACAATATGATTGATGCAAGTGCTGACTCTTTATGTGAATTATGGCATCACACATACCTGTAAAAGGGGAAGAGCTTACATCACAATGGCACAATGCTCCTTTTGATTAAAGTAGTTGATATTGTTAATGCCTCTGCATTTGTAGGTAGGAAGCAGTATTGCTGCCAGAATCACTCCCATCTGCCTGGACAAGCCAGTCTTTAATTGATATATGCAAAGCACAGGGGAAAGCTTGATGGCTTGCATATCCAAAGTTTGATCACTATCAGAACTCATTCTGCTTAGTCAGGCAAGCCAACAGCCAAGTCGGAATTTTCTACAGTTGCTGGGCTGAAGTTATTTGGTTTTATCATCATTGTATTGAGATATAGATTGAAAGGATGGCATAATGTATTATTATTATTATTTCTTGCCAATTCTAATCCTAATGAGATTATAAATTCATTAGTTTCCATTCATTTGTTATTTTGGAGTTATGTTGTGTTTGAAAGAGAGGCAGTGTGGTTTAGTGATTAAGGCATCAAGCTAGAAACAGGGAGACTGTGAGTTCTAGTTCTGCCTAGGGCACAAAGGCAGCTGGGTGACCTTAGACTTTCTCGCAGTTCTAGGAAGCAGGCAATGGCAAACTCTCTTGCAGGAAAACTAGAGATTTGTCCAGGTGGTCTCTGACACGATTGAATGGAAGGGAAAAAATGTTTGAAAATCCTTGAGATAATGCAAAGAAGTGTGACAGTACACAAGCAAGGCTGGATTTGCGGTCTGGTAGAAATAAAAAAGCATGTTATATAACATTTCTTATACACATTATATGATACTTCTTGATATCAGAATAGGATTCCTGAGATTCTGAAGAAATGATGCGGCTGGAATGCAAAGTATACTCAACTTTGCAAAACAAAACAAAATGAGGAGGGACAGTGCCTTTAACAAACAAATTGCCTGTATAACTGTGCATTGCATTTTCAAACCTGAACAGTGAACCAGTTTTATTTGTACAGGACACTGGTCTACATCCAGACTTCGTGGCACCCAAGGAAAAAATCTGACAGCCACAACAACCTGGCAAAGAAAAAAAAAACCAATAAATACAGTGCTGCCCTTTAAGAGAGCTTCAAATCTGCCAGACAACTGTTTTGCGAAAAAGATCAAACTCTTAAAGAATAATCCCCCCCAACCCCACTGTAACTCTGAAAGCATATAAAAAGCCATTAAAACATATACAAAAGTTGAGGTGAGTTGTGATGATGGGTCCTCCTGAAATCTGGTGGCCCCAGAATTTTGCTGAAGCAAGAGCTATACATTTTCAGAATTCTTTCAGTCTAGAGCAGAGTTGTGTAGAAATGATCTAGTGAAAGATCACTCAGTGATTTGCAATAGATCAGGAAGCAATTTTGACTCCCAGTGATTTTTTTTTAGCAATGACACCAAGTGCATTTTAATGAAACAACGACAACAAATCCTTTGCCATAACTTGCCTTGCAATCACTTATCTTTTTCCTCAGGTGTCAGTCACCAATGAAATAGAAATATCAAGTGCCTTTGCCCAAGTTATTATGTAACTCAGGAACTCTCAGACTGTGAATTTTGTGTACAGGTATAGATTTGTACAGTAGTCCCTTTGGTGAGTATTTCAGTTCACTTCTCCAGTGTGTGACTCATGAAGTGCAAAGAATAACTGACCACTTAGCATCCTGCTATTTTTCAAGTAGCTACGACGAGTGAGCAGCACAATGGCTTAGCGGTTAAGATGCTGAGCTTGTTGGTTGGAAAGCCAACAGCTGAGTTTGAGACCTAAACACCATGTGACAGGGTAAGCTCCTGTCCTTGCCCCAGCTCCTGCCAACTCAGCAGTTCAAAACATGTAAATGCAAGTAGGTAAATAGGTACCACTTTGGTGGGAAGGTAACAGTACTCCGTGACATCATGCTGGTCACATGACTGCAGAAATAGCTTCAGACAGCGCTGGTTCAATGGCCTTGAAACAGAGATGAGCGTTGCCTCTATAGTCAGCAAACCTTTACTTTATGATGAGTGGGCTTCCAGATTCTAATAAAAAACAGACCCCCACAGGCATGAATTTGTAAAGTCTTGGTCTAAAAGAGCCTGTAAACAGTTAGGGAAACTATGGTCCTCTTGGGGTAGTTAAATTGCAACTTTGATTATCCCTTATCACTAGCTAGCCTGATTAGGGCCATGGTGATTGTATTGTAGCAGCACTTGATGGGTTATTAGGTCCCCACCAATAATGTCTGATAAGAGATAAGACCAAAGGGGAGGGGAAAGGAGCTGTGTTTTATGTCCTCTCCTTCATGTCCCCTATGCTCTTTGGTTGATTTTTCACCATTCCAATTTCCAACAAGGAAGGAAATGCAATCTGGGTTTGCTAACGCCATTAGCTAAGAAGCGTATCCAACTTGAAGCTGACAGTGGTTTTGCATTTTGCTCAGAAGACACCCCACAAAAGTTTGCAGTTGCTTTTTAAAATGAGAATTAATCCAGTCAGCATCTCTTCTGTTGTCCCTTAGCAGTGGCCAGTAGGAAAGATTCTCTGAACAGTACCTGCACCCATTTGTTGTCTCGCTTCTCATGTTTTCTTTTCCTTTTGCTATAGTTTTCCTAATATTGGTTTTAGAATGGAACTGGAAACAATCTTAGCCTATGATTGGTCAGAGGCTTGTGTGATCAGATTTGCTTAAACCGAAGCAACATCTACAATCCCTTAGTTGTTGATATGTGTACTGAAGTAACTTTAGCTTTCTCCTTCCACTCAGTCTTGGCTGAGAACACTATTGGAACCAGTCCCTGACACTTACTGGCTATGCTGGCAAAAAGGAGGAGGGGGGGGAGGAGGAGAATTTACACCAAACCTATCATAGAACCTGAGACTCTTGGAACAAACAAAACAATCTTAGAACAAAACCAAGTTGTTTTTTTTCTGAGATTAAGACAAACTTTTAGAACATGGCTGCAGTTTCAGGACAAGTTTTTGACATTGAAATGTTTTAAAGTCAACCTTTTACACAACCCTGTGAGAGGAAAGTATTAGAGATGCTGGAGGAATCTTTGTGAATGGGACAAATACTGTAGGAACTTGGTTTCTAATCATTTTTGCACCTCCCAAATATATTAATTCTTAGCTCACTTACCTGAGCCCCCTGGCCCCTCCGCAAATATAGTTATATGTCTTGAAAATTATATGGGAATAGTATAAAATATATTCAGAAATAAGACATAAGTAATTTGGAAGTGGAAATATGACATAAGAAATTTGGATTCTTATGGCCAGCATTGTTTGGAAGGAAGATTCCCTCATGCAGAAAATAAGCAGACATTAATCAGAAAATTCAGTTCTATCCTCTGTGGCTTGAACTGGAATTACACATTTTTAACAACACATAAATTAATTAGTGTTTTGTTGGAACCAATACTGATTTGTTCCTAGGCACAGTAATTATGTTGCAAGTGTAATCATCACTGTCACATTTTTTCTTTCTTTCTGGCTTTGTTCCTCTGCTATTCACTCCCATCAACAAAGCTTGTGTGCTCGGTGTCCACTAATTTAGGATTACATATTAAGCATCTGATGAATGCAATTCCAGAATGTAATTCCAATCATAAATACGCCAGTCTTCCAGGTGCAAGAGACCTCTTTGCTGCAACAAATTCTGTCATTCTGTTCATTTGGAAATTTACCTTTTGATAGAAATTGGTATTGGTAAAATGTTTATTTAATGGTGAATTTTTAAATAGGTTAAAAGGGGTGAAAATGACTAGTAATGACTGTACACATGCGGATAGATGAGATACGGATAGTAGACTAGACCAGTGTTTTTCAACCACTGTTCCGCGGCACACTAGTGTGCCGCGAGATGTTGCCTGGTGTGCCGTGGGAAAAATTGAAAAGTAATTATAAAATACTTTCTTTGTGTTTATTTGATTCCTATTCAAGAGAATTACTTTATATATAGTCAATATAGGCACAGAGTTAAATTTTTTAACATTTTCTAATGGTGGAGTGCCTCGTGATTTTTTTCATGAAACAAGTGTGCCTTTGCCCAAAAAAGGTTGAAAAACACTGGACTAGACTAAGAAGCCAAAGCCATATGAGATCTAAAACTACTTTTATTGGAACAGCCATAAAAACAGAACCTTGCAGATTTGAGTGTGCTTCTCCACTCCTTCTCTTTATCTTTGTATCAACCATTTACTCACTTGTATCTTCTTGACTTGGGCGCAGGGCCCTTTAATCTGACCGTTGTCTTGGTAGCAGCTCTTTCTCTTGTCCGTCAAGGCCATTCCCTCTTCCCTCCACAAATGGATAATTACCCCATAGCAAGTCGCTGCACTTAACTGACCTTGGCTGAATTGGAAAAAAAAATCAGTGGGGTGAGTGTTGGACTAATTAATACTTGGATACAGCAAAATCCCAAGGCTATGAGCTACATCAGGAAGGTAAAAGCAAAGCAACATCAAGGCAATGGCACATGTTGAATTGCTCTCAAAAAACCTATATGGACTTACGTAGGAGTTGACTCAAAAGGCTTTGTATCAGGTTTTACCTTGTTTTAAGCTGGATCAGTCACTCTAAGCTGTATATGGTTCTAGAAATGAATCTGTAGGACTCCAAATAGCCTTCTCTATTCTGCTGTCTTGAAATGTTACATAGCATAAGACAGGTTGTGATTTGGTGTTCTGCAATGTAGCTTTCTCAAGTTACTCCCATTCAGAAATGGTAATTCTTTCACTGCTAATAGAAAGCAGTCATGATTTCTGTTTGGGGAAGAAGGCAAGTGGCAAAATGTTTGTCACAGTATCAGGCAGAAGATGAATTACATACGCACATCAGACATCAAGTTGCAACTACACAGAGTGGACTTTGTGACATAACCTCATCTTGTGTACGTCGGTCATTCTGATGGGGTCCTGGGCTGTTGCCAAACTCTGTGAAGGGAGGGCTCCATTTTGCCAGTAAGACAGTTGGATTTGTGGTAAATATCTACAGCTGGAACACTGAACACAGTTTTCATCTGAGCAAAATGAAGATGTCAGCATTTTAAGTTATATTAACTTATTTCTGAATAAAAACTAATTTAATGTGAGTAAGGGCCTAGATTAAATAGGAATTAGAATGAGATGGAAACACTGCAGGCTGATAGAAGAGACTATACTGTTTTCAGTTGTGAATAAGAATGTCATATTCTGATTACTATATTCCTTTAGATCAGAGTTTCCCAACCTTGGCAACTTTAAGATACATGGACTTCAACTCCCAGAATTCCTCAGCCAGTTGGCATGGAATTATATTTTTTTCTTATTTTTCCATTATGGATTGTTTTAAGTACAGAAGTAAAAATTGAAAAAGATGGATTGCACCATTCCTCACCTGCCCCCCCCCCGCCCCCATATTCGAGGAGTGTGGATTTTGAAAACAAGCTTTTGTGATTGGCAGTGGCGGAATCCATTTTGCTTCATTAGGGTTTTGCACATGCACTGACAGGCTGTGACCCTGGCTTAGATGGAGGCAGAGGGCTTTAAATGGTGTGCTGTAGAATAATGCTTCCTCCGGACTGCGAGATCTGCGCTGCTGATCTCTTCCTCTTCCTTTTCTTCTCCCACAGCGCTGTAAAGACCGCCTAAACTCCCTAGCCATTTCAGTGATGAACCAGTGGCCAGGGGTGAAGCTCCGGGTGACAGAAGGTTGGGATGAAGATGGACACCACTCAGAGGAGTCCCTGCACTATGAAGGCCGTGCTGTTGACATCACCACCTCTGACCGGGACCGCAACAAGTATGGGATGCTCGCACGCCTGGCTGTGGAGGCTGGTTTTGACTGGGTTTACTATGAATCCAAGGCTCACATTCACTGTTCTGTTAAATCAGGTGAGGCACTGTTTGACAACAGGATAAAAGACAACAATGGAGATAATGGGGACTCTGAGGAAGCGGGAGACACAAAGATAAGAAAGGTAGAAGAATCTGATAGGTGTGTAGAATTTCAGGCTGAAGGAATGGATGGTGCCTTACCACGTTTTCCCCCTCCCCCCCCCTTTGTTGCTGCATCAGCAGCACCAGTGTCATCCCACACATCATCTGTGTAGTTTCCAAGGACTCTGTCCTCATAGCTGAAGGCATTGAGGCTGTCGATGGGATGGATGGGAAGAAATTCCTTGATTCTGGACCAAGGACTTTTTCTTTCCCAGAGCAATATGTAATTAACAAGAAATGCCATCCCATTACTGTTTATGGAAAGGCAATGTTGGATGTAAGCCATAGTTACGTATGAGGATTTAGACAACCTTCATTTGGCATGGCTCCTCCTCAGGGTATTCTCCACTGGACCAGAGTAAGAATCCCCACCTATATTCAGGTGCTAATGCTGCAGGGAAAAGGTTGTTTTACAGAAGGTACATCTTTTATCTCACCTTCTCTTTACTGAGCATGGTGGAGAGTAGTTGAGATAAGAGAAGCATCTTCTGTAAAACAACCTTTCCCTGCAGCATTAGCATGAGCACCTGAACATAGGTGGAAGTTCTTATTCTGGCCCAGTGGAGAACACTAGCTAGTATTTTGTGTGTATGTGTGTGTGTGATGTAAGCCCAGAAGTATAGATTCTGTCCAGCAGAAGGCATCCCTGAACCATGGCCCAGTCCTAAGGCCTATGCTGTCTGTTGGGATTATATGCTGTGGGGTTCCCCCTGGTGGTCAGAGTACCACGCTTTGACTGTGGCCTCTTGTTCCTGTCCTTTGACCATTAGCATGACCTGCGGGTGTCCCAGCCCTTTCCAGACCCACAGGCTCTGTCGCTGATGGGAACGAAGTGCCTTTGCCCAGGCTTGATCTTACAGTGCTTGGCCCAGCAGCCAAATCTCCATCAGTTGACTGCGGCATATCCGGAGTGAACGGCGCTGGAGAAAGAGACTGGTCCAGGCAGAGTGGAGCACAGCCTCTCCCTTCTGATGTTAGGATGGACAATGCTGCCTTATAGACCAAAGCTGGATGGAGTTTTGCTAGCCAAGTGTCAAGAAACTTTGTCCAACTTCTCCCCCTTGGATTTTGGGTATCCAAAGCCTTGATATCAGCAGAACTGCTGTGGATATATTCATAACTGTGTTGTTGCAAAGGGTACCGTGGCCTGTCTGTTGCCAAGCTGGGATCCTGGACTGCTGATAGATCACTGCCAGGTGATTTCCCCAGATCATATATTTAAGACACTTTCTCTAAGCTCTGCAGGCAAAAATAGCAAAGCAGTTTTGCTTTATCTTATTAATGCTGTGCACACTGTTGGGATACTCTGTCTGCTTCTGGATGCTCACATTTCTAAATGGATGTTCCACATTATTCAAAGACAGAAAAATTGTCCTGATAGTGGACAAATGGAGGAGAAGAATTTTGCAGGGATAAAGCACTGGTCACTGAAGAGAGAGAATCCAGTTCCTGCTGGTCATGAGAACTGGCACTTGGGGAACAGACAGTCTTAAAAGAGGTCTTTATTCAGGATTTCAGGCAGATGGAGGTTAGAAAACCTAGTGGGCAATGCAGATAGGATACCTTAGCCCTGAGCTGTTTGAAAGGGTTGTGTAGAAACTAACGATAATGAATTAATTGATTGAATGGCAATTGGATTTTTGTGTTTAATCAGATAATTTTTATGTGACTGGTAATGCTGTGTACCCCAGATATCTGGCCTGATAACAGCTACTAAACATCTGTATCAATTCTGTAATCTGGCCTATCTGTCTCTCTCTTTTCTTGTTTGGTCTCTGTAAATATCTATGCAATATTGAAAAACAAAACTGAACAATTTAACTGTGTAATATTCTTTGTAGCACATGTGCTTGGTTCTGGTAATGAAACATATTTTCCCAGTATAATGAACTTCTAGAACAAACTTGGAAAATGTTCATGTAGAAGAGTTATTGCCAATTTAAGCTTGAATCAATCTACTTTCAAATGAATGTCAATTTATTACAGGCAAATATATATACTTGATTTCTCATTCTTGGTTACTTATGAATAGCATTCATCAGCTGCTAGTGTGTGCCACTCTCTGTAATGTCCCACCTGGAGACCATTGGGATCCCTGAATTACACATCTATATATCCTTCTCTGTTCCATCTAAGGTCAAATAAGATTACATAATTGCAGATTAGCCTTATTCCTGTAGCATCTATGTGCAGAATCCCAGTGAGATATACCAAGACTTGAGGTCTAAAGAAGGCAGATTGGTCTTGGCACGCAGGAAATACAATCATGTTTAAGTTTGAACAACAAAGTTATGCAGAAAAATTACGACTGAATTATACCTGCCATGTGCTGTTCTTTTGGGGATCCTTTGCTTTTCCTCTTATTCTCCCTCCTACAGCAATACAGACCTTTAAGAGACAAAGGCAAGTAATGATGTGTTTCCGTTGTCCAAGTATTTGGAGAACAATAAGTCTGTCGACCTTTTGAGTAAAGGATGGATTGCCTTATCTTGTCGTTGGTGTTACATGGGCCAGAGAAGTGGTTCTTCACTCTTCTTTACACAACGATCAGTTTGGAGAAGTGATGCAGGGTGCTTGCCAAAGAGATTTGGACTCAAAATATCAGTGATGTGCCCTGTCATGCAAGTTGTACTTGCTGAAGTTCTCTCTTCCTCAAAGCTGTTAAGAGAGAAGAGTCTTGTTCCGTTTTGAACCTTCTCCTGCCTGCCGTAAGAACTTTCCCCCCAGAAAACTAATTGGGAGGAGTAGGAATAAAAGTTGCTTTCAAGCACTATGATCAAAGAACATGTTCTACAATTCTTTGGGGAGTTTGGGAGCAATTTATTTTGTTTTCTTTAAAAACAATAAATACAGATTAATACTATACTCATTAGCAGCATAAAAGTTAGAATGGCTGAAGTGGATTGCACCCCTGTCTCTTAAATTGTGTAAAAGAAGGACCTTCCCTCTTTTTCATAACTATTAACTGATTCTCCTTCATACATCCAGGTGGAACTTTGGATGTGTTAGTCATTCCATATTGAGACAGAAAGCCAACCTTCATTTGCTGCTTCAAAACTGGTTTTTATAATAGAAAATTTTAGTTTATTCAAAAAGGTTTAAAATACAAAATACCAAAATATTTTTAAACAAACAACAAAAGAAAAAGATACAACAAAAAAGACATTAACAAAAAAAGAGTCTTAAGGATACTAGCACATATACACCTAACATCCTCCCTAGTTGAATGCTGATTAGTATAATACAGCAATGTTGGTTTCCCACCCCTTGCATAACAGGCCAACAAAATTTCAAACTGTTAAAACTACTCAATCTACTTAAAATTGTTAGCCTATCATTTATGAACTACATTAATAACAAAATGGTTAGCAGTAAAACCAATAATAGTAAACATATTATTTAATAGTATAAGAATAATAGAAATTGTAAGCAGTAATAAAAAACAAAGCTGAAATACTAAAACACTCTGTTAACAAGCTGTTATTTTGATCGATTTGTAGAAAATTTACCATGGCTTTAGTCCCCAGTCATCCCAAATATTAATCCTAATCGATCCTAGATCAAATACCTACATTTGCTTCTTTATACTATCCCTTCTCAATTGCTGATTGATTAAATAAATCAAGTCTCCAAAGCCAATCTATCTTATCCCCCCAAAACATAAAATTGTTCCTCAATTAGATGTATAAAATCTATTTCCCACTCTCCATCAAACCCTTTAAAAAAACATTTGCCACTCATGCACCCAGAGAATTGTCTGCTATTATATGGAAGCAGTGTTAAGCTTCCAGAAGGTATATTGAGTTGGCTCTATAATTTCATAATCTATTATTTCTTCCTGGCCAGATTACAGCTGGAAAAACGCATTTCTTCTCGATGTTCTCCACCATCTGTGTTATTTTTGAGTCTGTATTTCTTCCTGATGATTATGCAGTGGATTGCTTCAAAACTGTCCCCCTTCACCACAGCAGCAATACATTTATTTATACAGTATATTGATCCTATTTATCCAATCTATCGGGAGTCTGGAGACCCTGAGACCTTCTCACCTCACTCCATCTCCCATTAATTTTTATGCCTGCCGTTGAGTTCCCCTCTTTCTAATAACCAGACTGCACTCTTTCTCTCTTTTTGTTCAGAGCATTCAGCAGCAGCAAAGACGGGAGGCTGTTTTCCAGCCCGAGCCCTGGCAACTCTAGAGAGTGGGACCAAGATTCCGTTGTGGGCACTGAAGCCCGGGCAGCGGGTCCAAGCCATGGATGCGCAAGGCCACCTCGTGTACAGTGAGTTCCTGGCATTTCTGGATAAGGCACTCTCATCAAGGACCGCTTTCCACGTCATTGAGACGCAGGACCCACCCCGCCGCTTGGCTCTCACAGCAGCACATCTCCTTTTTGTGGGGGAGAACGCAACTGCGCCCATGAAGACAATTTTTGCCAGCCTGGTCCAGCCAGGTCAATATGTGCTGGTAACTGAGGGGGGAGAGCTGCAGCCGGCCAGGGTAGCAGCTGTCTCTTTGCAGGTGGATGTTGGTGCCTATGCTCCCCTCACCATTCATGGGACTCTAGTGGTGGATGAAGTGGTAGCCTCTTGTTTTGCTCTGGTGCGGGACCATCATTTGGCTCAGTGGGCTTTCTGGCCCTTGCGACTGTATCTCCACTGGGCAGGGCGTGACTGGACCCAGCCAGAAGGTGTGCACTGGTACTCTCTCCTGCTTTACCGTCTGGGCCAAATGTTCCTAGCTTCGGATAGCTTCCACCAGTTGGCCACAGTGCAGTTGGAGAGCTGAGTGAATGTTTTCCATTGCCTCTGAGACAGGGAGAAACCCAGTGGCCTCCACTGGTTCTTGGGTGGGACTGCTTGGCGGCCAAACCCCAATGGTGGGGGAAAGGAGGTGGGACCTCTGACTTCCCCTCACCTATAAGCAAGCACAAGAGTGGAAGGAAGGTTTCAAGTTTTGTTTCCGCCTTCTTTGTGCTGTTGGCTAAGAAGGGAGTGCCCAGTAATGGGGCCATATGCTGCTATTTTGGTTGAAGAGCCTCTGATGCAAAAAGGAGGGTGAGCCAGATGGAGATCCTCAAACCCAGGATGAATGAAAAAAGGTGGCTGGGAAATTCTGCAACTCCAGATTGCAGATCAAGGAAGTACTGTATATGCAAGGAGGCTGCAGGGAGAGGCCAAGTGTGGGGTTGTGAGACTTTTCCAAAAAACATCTCCTTTTAGGAACTGTACGCCTCCTGGCATTGTTCCTTTGTGGCCAAAGCAGCTACACGGGAGACACTCCTGGATTCTCGCCCTTGTGAGAAGAAGGATGAAAATGCTTATTTCCAGCGGAAAGTTCACCTGAATCTGGGCACAATAAGCACAGGAAAGAAGAAGGGCACATCAGTTAGGGTAAGGGAACAGGCAACAGAGAGGAGGAAAGAAGTATAGGATATCATACCATCGTCTTTGGATCAGTAGACTGTTGAACTGCAGTAATGGAAGCTCTCTCTTTGTCTTCTGCATTCACTAATGCAAATTAAAAGAATCACTCCACCTAAAAACATGCACTGAAAGAAGGAAGAGTACAGGGTGCCACGAGGGGGGAAAAGACCTCAGCCTGCTTTAAGAAGCCAAGTCTAACTGGATTCACCAAAAGGTGGTTATTGTAACAATATTATTTAATCCTGTCACCTATGTTGGCTGGTCTTGAAAATTCACCAAGAGGAACAAAGTTAGAAAACAGAACTCGGAATTCTCTGCTTGTGGAGGGATAGATTAAGAGTCAGGGAGGGGAAGTGGATTGTTTGATTCTGCAAAGTGTTTTACTGCTTTTTGAAGGTACAGGAGGGCAGGTGTTTTTCAGGAGCTTCATTTTATGTCGTCTTGGCATCCCAAAGGGAGGGATACAGAGCAGAGGATCTGATGTTTGAGCTTATGAAAGAAAAAGAAACAGACCCAAAGCCATTTGCAGAGAAGAATTGCTTATTCGCTCTGCAAATCCTTTCTTCTTTGCATTGGTTTGATAAATAAGGATCTTTCTTTGCCAAGGCAATGTGGAAAGCCACCTCTAGGACAATTGAATGCATTATATATCAATCATGTTTCTACAGAGTACGCCGGAGATCAACTCAACTCTGACGATCATTGACAAAATTATTGTTTTAGATGCATATATGCATTTTTAAAAAAACTAGTGAACTGCTAGGTTTACATGCAAAAAAATAAAACGGGTTGCTAATTCCATCTAATGCAACTTACTAGAAAATGGTTTTCAGCTCTACAGGAAAAGCATTAGTGGTTTAATCTCTCTCTCTCTCTGGATCAAAAACTTAAGAGGTTTTGGGTTAAGTAAAAATGGATTTTTTGAAAAAATGGTGAGTTTTCAAGTACACCCAGCAGTTTTCACATGTTTAGTTAAATCCATGTTGGAAAATGACACATGTGAAAACCAGGTCCAGATCTCCCAGTTTAAGCCTCCTTGAGGATACTATGCCGCAATGACATCTTTGCATCAGCAATTGGTCCTCCCCCACCTTTGATTCTGACAACTAACATTTTGCTTCTATCTAGCTACCAGCACAGCCCATTAACTAGCCACCAAGAATAAGTTTCTTCTTACCCACAGCGGGGCTCCTCACGCCTCTTCACCATCATACTTAAATCTGACCCCATGAGTTGTAGTAGATTAAAAGGAATCTTTGCTTTTCACATTGCTTTTATTTATTTCCCCGCCCTTTGCAAAATGCTCAGAATTCCCTGGTTGGTAAAACTTTCTGCTAAAAGAGGCCAAAGGGGTGGGGGTGGGGGCGGGGATTGGTTGGGGTAATTGTTTCTAATAAAATTTAAGAATTATTTCAGAAAAGCACAGTTTTTATGTGATCTTGGGCAGGGTGTGAGGGAAGTGTAAGCATTTGTCTTTTCACTGGATGTAAATTTCTCAAATGGATGAGAAATCCAATAAATTTCTTGACTCACACTGGATGTCTTGTGAGTGTCTGTGACTAAAAAGACAGCATGGCTCTGAGCACACACATATCCAGTACAAAGGACAGGATCCAACTGAGCAGTGGAACTGAAATGGGGAGGGGGAGAAGCAAAACCAGCCAGTTCTTAAGTCTTAAGCCAATTCATGCAGTAATTAAATTGTGGTGCCTATCTCTGGAAAGAGGACAGAGAAGAGCAACAAAGATGATTGGGGGACTGGAGGCTAAAACATATAAGGAACGGTTGCTGGAATTGGTTATGTCTAGTTTAATGAAGAGAAGGACGAGGGGGGACATGATAGCAGTGTTCCAGTATCTCAGGGGCTGCCACAAAGAAGAGGGAGTCAAGCTATTCTCCAAAGCACCTGAAAGCAGGACAAGAAGCAACGGATGGAAACTAGTCAAGGAGAGAAGCAACCTAGAACTAAGGAGAAACTTCCTGACAGAATAATTAATCAGTGGAACAACCTGCCTCCAGAAGCTGTGAGTGCTCTAACACAGGAAGTTTTTAAGAAGAGACTGGACAGCCATTTGTCTGAAATGGTATAGGGTTTCCTGCCTGAGCAGGGGTTTGGACTAGATGATCTCCAAAGTACCTTCCAACATTATTATTATTATTTTATTTCTGATTTGTGCTAGGATCCTTTAGGATCTTTATCTAAGATAATAGTGGTTGTATGTTTATATGCATATCTACACATCAAAGGGCTGAGTGGCCTGCTTAGTCCACTCCTTTTTGGAAGAAAATTCTAACAACTACCAGGAGAATATATGCTAATATAGTATGTGCTGGGAGAAATGCCCCATGGTTTAGTTAAGAGGGCATTTTTAAACAAGTACAACACATTACATCACATCACATGAAACCATGGTTTGAACCATGATGCATGGAATAAGCTATAATGTTTAGAGTCAAATATGCTAAATCATAAACTATGGTTTACAAACCAGAAGGGATGGGTTTGCACAATACTAATTGATGGGTTAGCATAAGGTAGTAACCTGCCTTTAGAATATTTTCAGATGAAACTTATTATATAATTTATGGAATTTCACTGTGGAATCAGCATGGAGAAGAATAAACATTACCTAAAGTCTGTAGCACAGCTGCGCTTTCATACGGCTTCTTCCTATTATTTCCTCATTGCCACAAGAAATCCATTAGGGAGAAAATGACCAGATAAGTAGGTTAGGAGCCTTAAGTCTGGGAAGTGATTTAGCTTCTCTTGGTTGGTTTCATAACTTTTGAAACTGTGAATCAGCCTTTAGTTGGGTTCATGTATTGCACGACTAAGCCATGGCTGGCTGAGGAATTCTGGGAGTTGAGGTCCACAGGTCTTAAAAGTTGCCAGGTTTGGAAACCCCTGCCCTAAACCAAGACCAAATCATATTTTGGCTCAGCAACCCCAGTGTGTGTCTTTGTTCCACTATCTTTCAATGCTGAATAGAATCTAGACCAGCCTAAAATCTTGCTAAGTCATCTTGATCAATGTTAACTTTATAGATTTGGTATGAAATTTCTATCCCTTTTTGCTGTCATTGTAGCAACATTCAGCCTGATGAAGAGCTCTGGGAATCTTACAGAATTGCTGATCGCTTTGGGACTTTTTGGTTCACCCTAATAAAGAAGTTGCCTCTGTGTGAACGTCTGCAGTTTTCTTTATGGCCCTATTCAGCTGCCCTGTTTTTTACACAATCGTGATGTTTTTGTATCCACCAAGCTTATCTTCTTATAATCTCACACGGACTTAAAATGTCTCTCCCATTTAGCAAATGAAAAACATTTTGCTTTAGCAAGGAAGCAGCATATTTGTTTCCAAAGCTATTTGTGGAGACTAATAGTCTCGCACATCTGGAGGGCCAGGTGAAGGTTGGCAGTACTGTTATTATTAGGCTGCTCTTCCTAGCACTGTCATGGCAGGAAGTCCAATGTTGGAAGTCCAAGAATACCACCTGATGGCTAAAAAAGAGGAAAACTGCAGAGATGATTCCTGTGGTACATTTTATTGATCTTTTCCAATTTATTCCAATAGCTACTTCCAAAGAGTGTTTCAGTCTTGTACTACCTACAGCAGCATCTTAAAAAGGTAAAGGTTCCCCCGCACATGCGTGCTAGTCGTTTCCGACTCTAGGGGACGGTGCTCATCTCCGTTTCAAAGCCGAAGAGCCAGCGCTTGTCCGAGGACGTCTCCGTGGTCATGTGGCCGGCATGACTGGACGCCAAAGGCGCACGGAACGCTGTTACCTTCCCACCGGAGTGGTCCCTATTTTTCTACTTGCATTTTTATGTGCTTTCGAACTGCTAGGTTGGCAGAAGCTGGGACGAGTAACAGGCGCTCACTCTGCTACGTGGCACTCAGGATTCGACCCGTCAAACTGCCGACCTTCTGATCGACAGGCTCAGCGTCCCAACCCACTGAGCCACCGCGTCCCTACAGCAGCATCTTAGGGGAAAGTATATACCAATGTGATCAAAAGCTGGAGTAAACAATGGGATTTTGTTTCTTTGCAAAAAGAATGGTGGCTACGGAATCTAATGCATTTGTAGTTTGGTCAAAGTCCACAGACATGTCAGTGAAGCGAGTGCTGGGGTGAACAAGGTCTGTTCTTCTGATACTAAATGTACTAATGCAGAATCGTTGTGATCTTCAGTGAATAGATTGTTTATTCTCTGTCCATGCAACATTTGTGTACAAGGGTTTCTTGAAGAAAACAGAAAAGCAATTAATTTTTCAGATGTATGGATTATTCAGATAAATTGGGCTATTGGGAATGGAGAGGAGAGTGACTTCATCATAAAAAGCTAGTGTTCCAAATCCATAATGTATCAATCAGCAAAAGTTAAGAGGTTGTTTAATATGACTTATCTAATTGAGTGGCAATTTAGGGAATTGCCTTATGCCAATTCCAAATACTTGGGCAAAGGGTTTTTTTTGTTACTTGTTAAATGTATAAAGTATTTTACTAATTCTGGTATTTTCTGCAGACACCGGTTTTGGAGTTTTACTGACTCCCCCTCTTAATGAATCTGCTCTTCCCTATTTAAGATAAATAAAATCCATTAAAGAAAAGTCTCCTTTGTCACTTGTTGGAGACACAAAATAAACAATATTTTCTAATGTTCGTCAGCATATACATTGTTCATATTTATTTTATTTATTAAATTTGTTTATATCACCCATATTGCTGCAAGGTGACTCTGCGCATCTAATAGCCAGCATTTTGTATTTTGGTCTGGTGGATGATCATTTGTGCAAGCCAAAATTATAGTGTTTTTCTTCAAATCTCTATTTCTGATTATAGAGGGGGGGGGAACCTGCTACGCCCACAAATATACAGACTTTCACTCATTAGAAAGAACAGAAATTTACAGTGATTTATTTGTCATAGGGCTCAGAAGTAACAAGCTCAGCACTTTTCCTTTTCACTGTAGAGAGCAGAAACAATCACAATTTGTCTTTTTTTGTGGCAAGAAGAGATTTATCCACTTCAGGGAAAAGATAAGGAGTAACTTGGAGACTAAAGCCTGGAAGAGGTTGGATGTAGTTGGCCTAGAGAAGAAATAATTATATCTCTCTTTGAAAGGCTTCAAAGAAGGGATGAGCAAATTAGTTTTCTGCTCTTCCAAAAGATAAGAATTAGAACAATGGGTCCACATTCATATGAAGGTTTTCTATCAAATAAGAGGGAAAATGAATATCTTTGAAAGTAGCATTCTTTCTTTCATCAACTTTTTTCAGCAGAGGGGCTGACAACTATTTCTCAAATGTCCTATAACAGTGATGGTGAACCTTTTAGAGACCGAGTGCCCAAACTGCAATCCAAAACCCACTTATGTATCATCGGGTGCCGGGTGGGCGTGGCCCATTGGGTGGGTGTGGCTGCGGTGGTAACGGCAGACTGGGTGGGACTAAAAGGTTCAATCAATCAATTCCAATTTGGCAAGATCTTTTTTTCTCCTACGAGAAGTTGAAATTGATTCATTGATTGAACCTGTCTTTTTTTGCACATGGTGGCGGAGGCCTAGAGTGAAAAGGCTTTATAAAACCCAGCTGAAGGCCTAGGACTGGGGCGATGGCGTGCGTGCCCACAGAGAGGTCTCTGCGTGCCACCTGTGGCACGTGTGCCATAGGTTCGCCACCACGGTCCTATAAGGATCAGTTTTGCAGTAGCCAAAAATGAAACTGGGCTACATTTATAACCATCTTTATTTTCCAGTTTTATAAAAAATTAAAATTAAGCCTTGCTATTATTGTCATGAAAAGGTAGCTCAACTTCAAATAGTTAGCAGCTGCCTCCCTACTTTCCCTTAATTTTACATTTTTATTAGTATGTTCATTTTTTAAAAAATACCTTGAAACAAATTTGGAAGCCCCAATTTTATTCAATACTTTGCTCAAAATATTACATTTTGATAAACAGATTTTTCCAAAGATATTGCTCACTTGTGAACTAGCATATGGGATGTTTCTGGTTAGCTTCACTGATGAATGGTGACTTAAGAAGACTTGTTGACAGAACGTTATAAATTATTTTTAATCCATAGAAATGTTTTTTTTAAAAAAATCAGTGACTAAGGAGGCTTGATTGGCAACAAGAAGGAAGCTAGTGGAATGATGGGTTTGAGATAAAGCATGAGAATGTCTAGTTTAAATTGGCATACATAAATGAATAGCAAAACTGTTCTAAATACAGAAGTCAAAGCGTTGCCTCTACCAGGGACTGCCAATTAATTTCCTTACCTTGGAAATATTCCATAAAGGGTCAGCAGAGGGTGCTACATATCAGCAGATATTTCCAAGAAAAATAACTAATTATACTGCTGGAGGATGCATAGATCCTCTTCCCACACAGTTGGTTAAACCAAATGTTCCCTTTTAGGAATACGCCTTCCCTACCTAGAAACCAGGCATTTGGAACTCGTTTGAAAGACTCAGTCAAGAGAACTGGGATGTGCAAACATGATGCTTCCAAATGGAGTGATTTTGCCTATGCAAGTAGGGTAGATCCTCAAGAGTATCACTGCAAAATAACAATCAAATTAGTTGGAGTGCAATTCTTAGGGCACAGCTATTGTACTTGCCACATGCTCCCTGTTGGTAGCTACTAGCCCCAAAGGAGCTGCTGGAAAAGGATTCACAGCTACTGTAAGAAGAATGGCATTCAGTGACATGATAGTACACTTCACATTTAACAAGTCTGTTCCTCTTCTAGCAATTCTTCTGGAAATAAACTTCAAGAAAGAAATTGATTGTACACTAATTGTTCAGCCTGAAAGTTATATTTCCTTCAAGCTGAAAAAAAAACCAATTCAGCTTATTTATATTAACTTATTATATTATATTACTTATTATTATATTACTGCTAAGTTTGTAAAGCCGCCCTGAGTCTTCGGAGAAGGGCGGGATATAAATGGAATTAAAATAAATAAATAAAAACTTATTACTGTGAAATCCTAAGCAATGAGGGGAGCCTCAATGAGGCTCAGCCAATCTCATTGTACACATGTTGTGCTTTGACAATAAAGGTTCATTCATTCATTATAAGCCACCAATTACAGAGTGGGTGGGCATGGATTATCTGTGACAGCTATGATAGTGCATCAGCTCTTCTCAAAAGCAAAGAACTAACCATTGCAAGAAAGGGACACTTGTTCTCAAATTAAATTTACTACATTTGGCACTACTGTAGGAAAAGAGAGAGCTTTTGCAAATGTCCTGCCAATCTTCCTTTTCCAGCCTGCCTCTCCATGTTCAAAAGTTGCACAGACATTGACTGTAGCATCACAATAGCCACAGCAATCAGTTTGTGTTCTGCAAGGCTCTGCATGATTGATTAGGCGACAAAAGTTGAATTTATGGCTTTAAAACAGGGTTTAAATATATTCTCACTGCCCTATCATTATTAGATTTGTAATCTTTCTAAAGATTGGGTTGTATGTGCCTGGTACTTTCTCTATTCCGGTAATACAGTAGTTTGGCATAAGATCTTTCAGTGTAAAATGCTCACCTCTAATAAATTAAGGTGCAGTACTGTAGAAATGTTTCTGTAATTTATTCAATATCTCACCATGGAGAGACAAGAATTAGATTTCAGGGCTATGGGATCCAAAATGCCATGAGTGAAGAAAATGCTCTAATTCAGCCTTCTCTTGAGTTAGCCAGGTAGGATGCAGAAGTAGCCCAAGCTGAGTTGGGACATTGGGCATCTCAGAGATTTTAGTGACATTTGAATTCAACTCTTACCATCTGCAACCTGGATCGGGATGGTGGGAATTAGAAATCCAAAACTCTAGGTCCGTGATGGCGAACCCATGGCATGCGTGCCACAGGTGGCACGCAGAGCCCTCTCTCTGGGCACGCGCACTGTCACCCCAGTCCTAGGCTTTCAGCTGGGTTTTATAAAACCTTTTCACTTTAGGCCTCCACCGCCGTGTGCAAAAAAAAGGTTCAATCAATCAATCAAATTCAACTTCTGTGGGGGAAAAAAAAGATCTCGCAAAGTTGAAATTGATTGATTGAACTTTTTAGTCCCACCCAGTCTGCCATTACCACCGCAGCCATGCCCACCCAATGGGCCACACCCACCCAATGGGCTACACCCACCCAATGGGGCACGCCCACCCGGCACCCGACGATATATAAGTGGGTTTTGGGTTGCAGTTTGGGCACTCTGTCTCTAAAAGGTTCGCCATCACTGCTCTAGGTGCACTAAACTGGGAAAGGCTGCTTTAGTCCATTATAAATTATTTATAGCTTGATATATGCCCACAACACCACATGTATATAATTAGTCACTCTCTGTTAAGTGAATTTAAACAATTGCATTAGGAAGTAACCTTTGCTATCCCTGTTGTTGAGAACTGACTCCCTTTCTTTCTACTTGATGGACATTTCAAGAAGTTCTGGACTTGCACGAGTCTTTTTTTTTAACACCAGCACCAAAATAATATATTTTGATCTATTTTGGATATCCTGGGGGATTTAGAATAGGTTATGGTAGGGGAATATATTTGTATAATTGGATAGCAAAGAGCTGATTTAAAAGATGTCACTAAAATCTCTAAAATATCCCAATGTCCCAACTCAGCTTGGGCTACTTCTGCATCCTACCTGGCTAGCTCAAGAGAAGGCTGAATTAGAGCATTTTCTTCACTCATGGCATTTTGGATCCCATAGCCCTGAAATCTATGTAATTCTTGTCTCTCCATGATGAGATATTGAATAAATTACAGAAACATCTCTACAGTACTGCACCTTAATTTATTAGAGATGAGCATTTTACACTGAAAGATCTTATGCCAAACTATCACTGGAATAAGAGAAAGTACCTAGCACATATAACCCAAGGTTTAGAGAGAGTACAAATCTAAAAATGATAGGGAAGTAAGACTGTAAATGTTGTTGGACCACTTCCAAGTAAGCATTAATGTGCACCCTGGATGCAGATCTTTTGTAAATAATAGATACAAACACACACACACCAGAATGCCTATAACTATAACAATGTTTTTCTCAGGGGAAAAATAGCTTTTTGTTTCAGTCATGGTGGCATGCAAGTTGTTGGACCAAGTGTAGTTGACTAGTGTGCAACAGAGGCAATTGTTATTTTGGAAGATGGTTGAATGTACTTACATGAAACCTATGTCTAAATTAATTACTTTTCAGATGAGTTGTATCACCAGCAAGATACTGTTCAGCTTATAATTGACCAAATTGCTAGACTGGTTTCGCTTTTTTTGTATTTTTCTAAAAAGGGTGCATGGTTTTGATAGCATTATAATCTCTGTGTACTATTTTAAAGAGAGAAGATAGACAATTATAGTGGATATATACAGTAGATGCTAGATGCAGCCTTACTGCCTGTTAAAGGGCTGCAGATGTGTCCTTTCTTTGTGTGCAAAAGGACTCTGTTCCAAAATAGTTTTTAAGCTGTGATGATAGAAAAGCACTTTTGAAAATTGGATCAAAAGAAATGGCATAGTCTTTATGAATAAATATAGGTTTTGATTCCAAATATCACCAATTAAAATGAATGGGGGGGGGAAATGCCCTTTTTCTCTCCCTGCTGAGACTGTGATCACAATAAATGGTATTTATCACAGTTCTATATGAAATGCATAGGTCACCTTTATCAATGACAATTCTGGGCAACTTACAATATCAGAAAAGAAAACAAGAATGTACATAACCTGAAAAAGAAAAAATATAGAAATAAACACTATCAAATAGACCTAAACATCAAATAACGGGTCTGTCACCCCCTCTAACCCAAGTTAGAATTGAGCTAGACAGACAAAAGGTCCACTTTCATACCACACAACTTTGCAATGTATTGCATTTTTTATTTGGGTCATCAGACTGACTTTTCCCCATCATCAGGTTTCTCTTAATCAGCTTGCAACCCTTCTGCTGGCAAGATTCAGCCTCAGGGGAGCGGTTCTGTTTTTAAAGAAAACATTTGCCTTGCTTCCTTTTGACTTGCGTGACTAATTCAACAGGCAGTGATGACTTTGGGGTTAAAAAAAAGGGGTCACAGAATATCTGATGAAATAGAAAGGCTGACATGACAACTGAACAGGAGGGAAGAACACGCCTACCCTTGTTAACAACTCAGAGCTAATGAAGCTTTCCTAATTGCTTAAATGGATATCAGCACACAGGAATGGACTGCAGGGAATTGGGGTGAAGGTGGAGCAGACTGGTAAAAAGAAATGGGGCAAGGGGACACTGAACAGGAGGAGCCAAAGCCCATCAAACCCCAGTGAAAGGGAGGGGTGACTATCCAGATGGGACCAGCAGGCTTATTTCCCCAGCTGCCCATTCTTAGCCATGCCATTGATATGGAAATAAGAACAAATTGATGGTGATGTTTCTATTGTAGTGGATCCATGGCACACCAGCCCACCCATTCTGCCACCCACTGCCAGCCCCACGCCTCATGCTCACAACCAGGAGAAATCTTTGCCACAGATCACAGCTCCAGGCCCTCACTAATAGGATTAAACATGGTATAAATAGCCCTTAATAGAGTGAAGCAGCTCCCTTATTCCTGTCCTGCTTTCTTGTTTTTTTAAGTGCTCATGTTGAGTCTCATGTTGAGGCCTCTCTAGTTTTTAAGTAGTGCTTGTGGCCCATCTAATATAATCCATTCATCTATCTGTCTCTCTGCCTGCCTGCCTGTACATCTATCTCTTGCTTTCAATCTATCTACTTTGTACTGGTATGGAATTTATTTATTCATCTATTCATTCATTCTTTATATCCCGCGTTTATTATTTTTATAAACAACTCAAGGCGGCAAACATATCTAATGCTCCTTCTTCCCCCTATTTTCTCCACAACAACAACCCCGGGAGGTGGGTTGGGTTGAGAGAAAGTGACTGGCTCAAAAATCATTAGCTTTCATTGCTAAAGTGGGACTCATGGTCTCCTGATTTTTGACCTGGTGCCTTAACCACTAGACCAAACTGGCTCTATTTCTGCTTTCTGTTTGCAATATTTTTGTGAAGGTTGAATCAGGATATTGCAAGGAAATGGATTTCAGCTAAGATCAGAAGTGACAGGTGAAGCTTTAAAAGAATTTCCAACATGAATTCTACTTGGACCTGGGAAAGTCAGGGAAGTTTCTTGCTCATTTTCTGTTCCAAGTATAACTTACAATGAATATTTTGATAAGACGAGCCTTATGGTTAAGGCATTAGGTTAGAAACCAGGAGATGGTGAGTCCTGCCTTGGACACAAAGCTAGCTGGGGGACTTTATGTCAGTCACTTTCTCTAAGTCCTAGGAAGGAGTCAAGGGATGCGGTGGCTCAGTGGGTTAGGACACTGAGCTTGTCAATCAGAAGGTCAGCAGTTTGGCGGGTCGAATCCTGAGTGCCGCGTAACAGAGTGAGTGCCTGTTACTCGTCCCAGCTTCTGCCAACCTAGCAGTTCGAAAGCACGTAAAAATGCAAGTAGAAAAATAGGGACCACTCCGGTGGGAAGGTAACAGCGTTCCGTGTGCCTTTGGCATCTAGTCATGCCGGCCACATGACCACAGAGACGTCCTCGGACAAGCGCTGGCTCTTCAGCTTTGAAACGGAGATGAGCACCGGCCCCTAGAGTTGGAAACGACTAGCACGCATGTGCGGGGGAACCTTTACCTTTACCTAGGAAGGAGTCAATGGCACACCATTTTGAAAAACCTTGCCAAAGAAACACCAGGGACCTGTCCAGTCAATCTCTGAGAACTAGGTGTGATTATGTTGGGGGGTGGAAAGAGGATTACACAACACTTGTAACCTGTAAGCCTGACTGTTATCCAACTAGCCATATACTGAAGTTACTTTTGGTGCTCAATAACTTTTCCTTCACTGGAGATTCACGTGTGACTTCTGGTGTCTTTATTAGTAGGGTGAAGGAATCCTTGAATCTAGAAGTAGACGATTGCAAAAGCAACTATAGAAAATGTTGAAGACAAAACTCCTAAATCATTTGTCATTTCTATGGGAAAGCTGCTGTTCTACTATCTTTACACCAGTTCAAATTCTGCCTTCATCCTACCATGTTTTTGATGTTAACATTTAAACATCCCATCATATGCTGCTGAAAACTGCTGTGTTGGTAAATTAATGAAAACTCAGACCATGGTCCTCCCAGAGAATGACCTGCACCCAAAGGGTTTAAGAGAACGTCATTATTATAGAAGACAATTGAATATAGACTGTGTTTTCACCTATCATCTAACTCACTCTGAAACTGTACTTAGAATTTCAGCATTTAAGTACATACAACTTAAAATACTGGAGTATTTTTCAACCTTAGGATACAACTCGTTTCCATTTGGATCCTGAGCCTTGTATCTTTTTATAAACTTGTCCTGGCCTGCAGTTCTTTAACCTGAACCCTAAAAATTGTCTCTCCCCTTCTTCATTCTCTTCTTTTTCATTGTTCTGGTGGAAGAATTGGTCTAGCAGAAACCTGTGAGCACATGAATGTTTGAAAATGAGGAAGTAGAGACTGGATTTCCTTCTAAACCCTGCTGGTTTGGTGTGGGATTATACAGTGGGCATTGTCAAGAGAGTAAAAAATTGTTTTACCAGTTTTAAACATCCTGAGACTGAATCATTCTCAACTCCATTGGATATGTTTGACTCTATGAGAGAAGGAGCCATTGTTATCCTGACAGTCTACTGCACATAGACTATAGTAAAGGTAAAGGTAAAGGTTCCCCCACACATGCGTGCTAGTCGTTTCCGACTCTAGGGGCCGGTGCTCACCTCCGTTTCAAAGCCGAAGAGCCAGCGCTTGTCCGAGGACGTCTCCGTGGTCATGTGGCCGGCATGACTGGACGCCAAAGTCGCACGGAACGCTGTTACCTTCCCACCGGAGTGGTCCCTATTTTTCTACTTGCATTTTATGTGCTTTTGAACTGCTAGGTTGGCAGAAGCTGGGATGAGTAACAGGCGCTCACTCTGCTATGCTGCACTCGGGATTCGACCCGCCAAACTGCCGACCTTCTGATCGACAGGCTCAGCGTCCTAACCCACTGAGCCACTGCGTCCCTACACATAGACTATATAAATATACAATAATTATTCTATCCTAGACTTTTTTTTTGCAAACTCTCACTTTTTGCACTTGCCATCTTTTCTTTTTCATGTTCTATTGGTTTTATTGTAATTTTTAAAATTGTTTGCCCTGCCCAGAGTCATTGAGAGTTGGACAGAATACAAGACAGAAATGGAGAGGGGAAATCCATCAAGTTTGGAAAAGGACAACAGGAATTCCAAAAGATGGGCTTAGCAGAAATGATGCTAGAAAGCAGGAACAAGACTGTATGTTCAGTTTAATTCCCCTTCCATTTATTACTCCTTTACTGGAGTAATAAATATAATCTATTGGTAACATATCCACTGTAATGTATTGCTTATTTATTTCATGCATTTATAAGGCTGCCCAGTGTAATTCTGAGCAGCATATACCACTAGTTAACAGAAATATAGCATAGAGTTATAGTATTTCATTAGTTGATGCCTCAGGCTTACTTTGGGACCTCCAGCAAATCATTACTTTTCAATCAAACTCACAGAGTTGCTGGGAAGACAAATGGGAGGGACCATGTTGTTTTGCATTTCTTGAAGAACATTTATCTGCATATTTCCTGGGGCTGAGAGGGTGTAGCTGGCCCAAAGTCTCCCAGCTGGCTTTGTGCCTAAGGCAGGACTAAAACTTATGGTGTCCTGATTTCTAGTCTCATGCCTTAAGTGCTATGCCAAACTGGCTTCCCTTCATGAGACTGCCTACCTGTTCTGTACCAGCCTGCTACCGGCCCTGCAGAAAAGGCAACCCCTTTACAAACGGCAAGAGGCTGGAATTACGTCCGCCAAATTTATTACTACAAAAAACAAACAAGACACGAACCAAGATACAGGAGCTTTGAAACACTATCTGAGCGGTTGCTTTCAGCAAACCAGCCCTCTCCACACATTCCCTTTATAAAGAGTTCAGGGCGTGGCCTCTCTCTGCCTCTTTCCGAGAAGCCCCACAGCCTTCCTCTGTTTACTCCTACTTGACTGCCTGCTGCGTCGGGCATCCTTAAACAGGGCCAGCTGTGGGTCATCTTCATCCACACTGTCAGGCTCACACAGCTGGGTCTCCATGGTGACCAAGTGGGAGGGGCCTGCCTGAGGGCTATCATCAGCAAGATCTTCAACCCCCTCAGCAAGGTCTTCAACACCCCCCTCCTCCTCTGAGTCGTCCGACCCAACTGCCGAACCCACAGGCTGACCCTGAATCACAACACTACCTACCTTCCCAACAGCCCTCGCCCTTTGCTAGTTTCCTCATTTTGTCATGCTTATTAATAATCCAGTATCTTTTTATAGGTTCACCTGTAGTTCTCTCATTACCTAAGGAAATAAACCTAGAAGCTCATACCCTACTTGCCCCCATCAATGACCACATTCCCCCAGAGCAGGGGTAGGCAACCTTGGCTCTTTTATGACTCATGGACTTCAACTCCCAGAATTCCTGAGCCAGCATGGGACCAGCAGGCCTTTAACTACAGCATGGTTGGCTCAGGAATTCTGGGAGTTGAAGTCCATGAGTCATAAAAGAGCCAAGGTTGCCTACGCCTGCCCCAGAGGTAATTTGTTGGGGTTTGATAATCAAAGGGAAGCAGAAAAAACAACAGTGGAGGGACACCCTCTCTTCCTTTCTCCAATAGCAGATCAGAAACAGGGAGCAACTATCAGTATGAATGAGGAACAGGTTTTCTGTTAATATTAGGCCAAAGGCTTGCATGGGCTAGGGCAGGCCTTCCCTGAGCAATCATTGTTTTAATATAAGCTTCCATATTCTGTAGTTTTCCTTTGGTTTCAAGGAAACACAACCAAGTGAATTTCAATAACACTGAGCTACGTTCAATTCTCAATATATAAAGACAGGGCTTAGTTTGATTTTATGGCTTAATATAATATTTATTTTCCCAATTTCTGGCATTTTCAGCACCATGGAGAGCGGCCTTTAACTACAGTAAGCCATGCATCTTTCTCCCCAATGAATATATTTTCAATTGCCTTTTTAGTATAATTGGTTTTCAGTTCCTGCATGCAGTTTTAAAAGAGCTCAGCTGATATAGTAAACAGACACAATGTATATTTAGTACTGAATGTGAAACTAAGCAAAAAAACTGTCTCATGTTAATATTACTTCGCAAACAGGATTGTTCACCTTAAAAATGAACCAGCAAAATTAAAAGTATTGTATATATATATATATAAAGTAAGCCTAGCAAAAGACTCACCTCTTTGAACAAGCTGGCCTGGCCTGATGGGATGGGGTTGGGTTTTATTAATGTGTTTTAACCTATTTTAATGTGTTTTAACTAATTGTAAGAGTTGTGGGCATTCTGTTTAATTCTCTTTTAATTTTTGTATTTTGTCTTTTAACAAGTACTGCCCTGTTCACCGCCCTGAGTCCTTCGGGAGAAGGGCGGTATACAAATAAAATTAATTAATAAATAAATAAATAAATAATAAAATTCAAGCAGGAATGGCTCCTTTATGTATTATCCATTACATAGCAAGGCAAATTCCAATACTGGAAATGCAATTATGAAAAAAGTTAAAAGGCCAATTAAAAACAGTAGGTGAAATGATGCTGAGTAGATATTAACAACAATCTCAATCTTTAGCCATTGAAGTATAGCACAAATATTTAGGAAGTGGTTAGCAATTGAGGAAACAAATGAAAGTGAAGGAGAGAATGAAGTCTTTTTCTTAATGTTTTTTACTTATGCATTAATTAGAGGTTGTTTCCTGCCTTGCTTTATATATCTTTTTGTTCTTGAGTTATTTTTGTCTGAGTAGTCTTTCAAAACTTGCATAAAAAAATAAAAAATTCACAGCGATAAAAAATAGCATAAAAATATAATCGATATAATGATGCAACAATTGGGATTAAATCTGAGATGTTCTATCCCCAAATTGGCAAACCATGTACCCCAGTAGAAAAACAGAATTGCCTTTGGCAAGATGGGCAGCATACAGGTTTGATGGATGAATGAATGAATGAATGAATGAATGATGTATCAGTTCAAAATTCTGCTTGGTCTCAGGCTTTTTGTATGTGATCTTTTCAACACACTACAACACTAGGCCAAACGTAAGTGGAAACAACTAAGAAATATGACTTCCATGCTTGAAGTCCTGCCTCCAGAAGACTCTGGAAAGAGTACAGAAAAGATCAGCAAAGATGATTAGGGGACTGGAGCCTAAAACATATAGGGAATGGCTGCTGGAATTGGGTATGTCTAGTTTAATGAAGAGAAGGACGAGGGGGGACATGATAGCAGTGTTCCAATATCTCAGGGGCTGCCACAAAGAAGAGGGAGGCAAGCTATTCTCCAAAGCGCCCGAAGGCAGGACAAGAAGCAACGGATGGAAACTAATCAAGGAGAGAAGCAACCTAGAACTAAGGAGAAACTTCCTGACTGTTAGAACAATTAACCTGCCTCCAGAAGCGGTGAATGCTCCAACACTGGAAGTTTTTAAGAAGAGACTGGACAGCCATTTGTCTGAAATGGTATAGGGTTTCCTGCCTTAGCAGGGGGTTGGACTAGATGACCTCCAAGGTCCCTTCCAACTACTACTTCTTCTTCTTCTTCTTCTTCTTCTTCTTCTTCTTCTTATTATTATTATTATTATTATTATTATTATTATTATTATTATTATTATTATTATTATTATTATTATTATTATGAAATAGCTTTGAGTTCCCCAGAGTTATATATGCAAAAACAGGCATTGATGCAACATTAGTTTTGCATTCTTAATCTAAACATCCTTATATGTACATTACATTAACCACCACAGATTCTTCTTATCCATAGCATCTAGAAATGAGTAAAGGCACCAGACTTGCAGGACCTTGTCATATATGGCAAAGTCACAATATATATAAAGCTTGTCCTTGAATTTTCTGTTTTTTCTCCTTTCTGTCTCTGATATTTAAACTGCCAATTTTTCAACAAAACAGTTTTCATTTATCTGCTGTTGTGCCATCAATTTTCAGCCATCAAAGACTGGGCCAGCCCCTCAGATTGCAGAACAGGGGAACATTTCATTTCTTTGAGGGCATCACCCTTTGAAATGACAAATCAGTTCTCCCCTCCCCTAAGCAAAATACTTAAAGAGATTCCTGATATAGAAAAACACAAGAAACAGTAAGTTGAAGAGAAGT